>NC_092232.1:37610809-37670809 GCF_036320965.1 Panulirus ornatus
TTTGGGCACATGGAGAGAATGAGTGAGGAAAGATTGACCAAGAGGATATATGTGTCGGAGGTGAAGGGAACGAGGAGAAGAGGGAGACCAAATTGGAGGTGGAAAGATGGAGTGAAAAGGATTTTGTGTGATCGGGGCCTGAACATGCAGGAGGGTGAAAGGAGGGCAAGGAATAGAGTGAATTGGAGCGATGTGGTATACAGGGGTTGACGTGCTGTCAGTGGATTGAATCAGGCATGTGGAGCGTCCGGGGTGGGCCGTGAGGGCTGTGGTGGGTATGTATATCTGCGTGTGTGGACGTGTGTATGTACAGGTTGTATGGGGGGGGGTTGGGCCATTTCTTTCGTCTGTTTCCTTGCGCTACCTCGCAAACGCGGGAGACAGCGACAAAGCAAAATAAATAAATGAATATATATATATATATGTGTGTGTGTGTGGTGTGTGTGTGTGTGTGTGGTGTGTGTGTGTGTGTGCTTTATGTTGCGTTTCATTGAGGCCAATAATAACATTTCCCTCACTATATCGTGTTTCGACTACAATTTTTCGTTTTTGTTTTGCTTCCTGCTTTTCGACATATAATTATTCTCATTAATGAAATCTTGTATTTTGCCTCTCTTACTCCGTTTAATTTCCTGTTTCATTTTATTTAGATCTGTTTATTTCCTCATCACTGATTGAGTTGTTCTTTTCATTTCCTTTCAGCTCCACTTTATTCCACTCTAAGGTCAAAGACCTTTATACCTGACCGCAAAAGGCTGTTGTGGCAGGTGGTAACACATAGAGGTAGAGCTCTACCCTCAGGTTGTGTGGGAGGAACTGACACATCTGATCAACCATCTCGTAAATAAATTAACTAAATAAGTAAATAATGGTTTATTAGATTGAGGCGGCCGCCCGACTGATAATGCACAATTGAGGTACAGCAGACCTGGGAGGTCATGATGGTAACTAGTTAACGTATCATGAAGGAACTGAAGATCCAGATGGGTGGGAGATTGCCACACTTGTCTACCTAGATACATGCGTTTGACCACATAACATTCTTTTCTGATGTATTGAGTTACCTATTTATGATATCAATCATTACGTATTACTTTTGTTTTTGCTCCCAAGAGCTGGCTGCTTGTGTGCCCCCACCACTAGCTAGACCACGCAATACTCGGCAATACTCTCGTTTTTAATTTCCAATAGAAGGGACAGAGCAGGAGCCAAGTGAGGATATTCCCTCAAAGGATGAAGAAGTAAGATTGTTATTGAAAGAGAAGAATTCATTTGCACGAGTTATGCAGGGAAATAGTGCAAATGACTGGGAGATGTGTAAAAGAAAGAGGCAAGAGGTCAAGAAAAAGGTGCAAGTGGTGAAAAAGAGGGCAAATGAGAGTTGGGGTGAGAGAGTATCATTGAAATTTTGGGAGAATAAAAGTTTCCGAAGGAGGTAAATGAAGTGCGTAAGACAAGAGAACATATGGGAACATCGGTGCAGAGGGCAAATGGGGAGGTAATAACAAGTAGTGGTGAAGTTAGGAGATGGAGTGAGTATTTTGAAGGCTTGTTGAATGTGTTTGATGATAGAGTGGCAGATATAGGATGTTTTCATCGAGGTGGTGTGTGAAGTGAGATAGTCGGGGAGAATGATTTGGTAAACAGGGAAGAGGTGGTGAAAGCTTTGTGGAAGGTGAAAGCCGGCAAGGCGGCGGGTTTGGATGGTATTGCAGTGGAATTTATTAAATGAGGGAGCGACTGTGTTGTTGATTGGTTGGTGAGGACATTCACTGCATGTATGATTCATGGTGAAGTGCCTGAGGATTGGCGAAATGCATGCATATTGCCATTGTACAAAGGCAAAGAGGATAACGGTGAGTGTTCAAATTACGGAGTTATAAGTTTGTTGAGTATTCCTGGAAAATTATATGGGAGGGTATTGAGTAAGAGGGTGAAGGCATGTACAGAGCATCAGATTGGGGAAAAACAGTGTGGTTTCAGAAGTGGTAGAGGATGTGTGGATCAGGTGTTTGCTTTGAAGAATGTATGTGAGAAATACTTAGAAAAACAAATGGATTTGTATGTAGCATTTATGGATCTGGAGAAGGCATATGATAGAGTTGATAGAGATGCTCTGTGGAAGGTGTTAAGAGTATATGGTGTAGGAGGTAAGTTGCTAGAAGCGAAAAGTTTTTATCTACGATGTAAAGCATGTGTACGGGTAGGAAGAGAGGAAAGTGATTGGTTCCCAATGAATGTCGGTTTGCGGCAGGGGTACGTGATGTCTCCATGTTTGTTTAATTTGTTTATGGATGGGGTTGTTAGGGAGGTGAATGCAAGAGTTTTGGAGAGGGGCAAGTATGCAGTTAGTTGTGGATGAGAGGGCGTGGGAAGTGAGTCAGTTGTTGTTGGCTAATTCGGGTGAGAAACTGCAGAAGTTGGTGACTGAGTTTGGTAAAGTGTGTGAAAGAAAAAAGCTGAGAGTGAATGCGAATCAGAGTAAGGTTATTAGGTTCAGTAGGATTGAGGAACAAGTAGATTGGGAGGTAAGTTTGAATGGAGAAAAACTGGAGGAAGTGAAGTGTTTTAGATATCTGGGAGTGGATTTGGCAGCGGATGGAATCATGGAAGCGGAAGTGAGTTACAGGATGGGGGAGGGGGCGAAGGTTCTGGGAGCGTTGAAGAATGTGTGGAAGGCGAGAACGTTATCTCGGAGAGCAAAAATGGGTATGTTTGAAGGAATAGTGGTTCCAACAATGTTATAAGGTTGAGAGGCATGGGCTATAGATAGAGTTGTGCGGAGGAGGGTGGATGTGTTGGAAATGAGATGTTTTAGGACAATATGTAGTGTGAGGTGGTTTGATCGAATACGTATCTCCTGGATGACGGGGTCAGGGAGGTGATCGGGACGACACCTTCACTGCTCTGGTCATCATGCAGCTACGTAAGGTGACGTCCGCCTCTGCCTCGAGGTCTGGCGGGGTCAGGTCAACCACAGGTGCGCGGGAGCGCGTCGGGGATTGCATGCTCCTTCCCCTTACGCTACACCGTCGTGAAGGAAAAATGATTCGTCTTCTCCTTCAGAAGCTGGAGACGTGGGTTCTCCACAGCGTCCACTGTAGTCGTTCATAATGGGCACCAGCGGCTTGTGATCAACGAGGGGATCGAAGTGTGGTAAACCCAGCAGATACAGGCGGCACTTTCTCATGGCCCACACACCTGCCACGAGTTCTAACACCACAATGGCATATCTTGTAGCATAGAAAACGAGAGCCACACTGCACCAGTCTCCCTTGTCACTGTGGCTCTGAAGAAAGGCGTAACCCATACTTTGCAGACGCGAGGCGTCTGTCTGCAGGACTACAGGAAGGGCGGGATCGAAGTGGGCGAGAACTAGAATAGAGGCCAGGGCTTGTTTCATTCTTTCGAATGATGCGTGATGGTTGTGGTCCACCCGAAATCATTCCTGGGGGTGAGGAGGGAGCGGAGGGTGTCTACCGGTGTTGCTATGCTCGGGGTGAAGTCTGCTGGCTGGTTCATGAGACCCACGAATGACCTGAGGTCCGTGATGTTGGTGGGGAAATCCGCGATCGCACTCGCCTCACCTTGGTCAGCCGTCACCCCCTCGGCAGACTGGCTGGCATACACAACCTGTGCTGAGGGTCATGGTTATGGTGTGTTGGCCACATCGTTGAAGGATCTCCCGGACACGTTGAAGGTGGACTGTGTAGGTCGAGTCCCAGACGAGCACGTCATCCACGACCTTGTCACAGTTGCTGACGTCTTCAAGTGTGATGTCGCCACGTCTGCGGAATCCGTCCCCTGTGGACACAAATCCCATGTAGTCAAGTAGAAACTTGTAACGTCCCCACGGCGTCATGAAGGTGGCGGACGGCTGCGCCTCCTCTGCTAGTGGAAGCTGCTAATATCCCAGTATCGTAATGAAATATTTGGAGCCAGGAGCGACCTCCATGACGGAGATGCGTGGTGTCGGGGCAGGGTGGCGGGCGGGTCGCAAAACTTGCTTGTCCAGCTTGGTGAGGTCCACGGTGTTGCGGACGCCTCCCATCTGCTTCGGTACGACCACCATGAGAAGACACCACCCGTATACCTCGTCACCTTGTGGCTGGATGATCCCTTGTTGCATCATGCTGTCTCGCATCTGCTTGGTGTCTGCTGGCCAGGCCAGGGGAATGGCCCGTGGAGTTGTGGAGTGCAGGTGGATCTTCCTGGGCGGGCCAGACACGGTCCCCAGCTGTGGTCCCCAATGGAACTCCTCTGCGTTCATTAGGACGTCCTTGAAATCTTTCAGAAGCTTCTGGTGATCCTCTTCAAACAGCTCGGCGCTGGTGACAGTTTACTGCTGGATGTCACGATTGATTTGTGCCGGTGACCCCGGCAAGTTTATTGTGCACCCCATGCTCATCCTGTGAGCGGTAGCGCAAAAGGATTACAGAGCTCCCCAAGGGTCTTTGCCACGAGAACCTCCTCGTCTTGCTGAGGGGAGAGGTCAGACTCACAGAGACTAAGCTGTTATAGCTGTCGTTTCTGCGTCGGCGTCGGGCGTGCACGGTAGAGCCCCTCGATGTGTCCCGTCAAGTAAAAACCCTCCGACGTTGACTCTGGCCGCGCGACGGTTGGCTGGCCACCTGTGGACGTTACTCAGCTTCAGGCAACGACCAGCTTTACCTGTCAGCTGGTTGTTGTTGTCACGAAGTTTCTCCGGATCCTGTAGTTACTTGCGACACATCTTCTTGAAGTGTCTCGTGTGGCCACACTGGGAACACTTCTTTTCCCAAGCAGGACACTGCTCCTCTCGTCCTTCAGGATGTACCGCGGCGCCACAGCCATCACACTGCTGACGGCGGTCTGCTTGTTGCTTGCTGGCAAGAGTTGTCGAGCGCTGGCGACGCTTTGACATGTTTTGAACAGCCTTTTTACTTGCCTGCCAGGTCCGCCTCGGTGTTGTAGGCTGCCTCCTCGCTGTGGCACAAGGACAGGGTGTCGGACAGTTCAGGTGGAGGGTTGATGGCCAGTTTCTTCCGAGTTTCCTATTCCCGGATGCCTGACGTGATGCGGGTCACCAGACGGGCGTCTATGCAGTGTTCACACGACTCCCGAGCCCTGGTGGTGACCGTGCTCAGCTCGGCGACTGTGGGAAGAGCCAGCAGCTGTTGCGTCATGTATAGTGACACCGCTGCAGATGAGAGGGAGGGCTCTGGTAGGAGAGGCATGTCCCCTCCCACGACCCCTTGCAACTTTAAAGGTACACTACTACGACTACAAGTTATGGTATGACTGTACCACCAGTGAGAGGGAGGGGTCAGGTGGTAGTGTACTGGTTCCTCCCAGTACCCCAGCTAACACAAGGATCATCCCGTCCCCGACCCTTAGAGTAACCCATTAGGTAGTTGGTTGTTGACAGCAGCCGCCCAGGGCGGTACTACCGTCCTGACTGAGGAGCGTTACAGTGGTGGCCGGAACCGTCTTATATTCTCATGTTAGCACCTGCCTCATGGAAAGCGGTATTACCGGGCTAGTCCTGCCATCTCCTCCTCACAAGCACTACCCACTTTCGAAAGCCTCACTTTTCTATTTTGTAATTAATTTTCTCTTTCATCAGGTGTTTCATTCCCGTTCTTTTCCCTTATAGTTTTAGACAGTATTGGTCGCGATAGCAACTTCAGTTTCTATTTTTCTTTATTAATCTATAATTATAGTTTAATGTGGAGATCCACGTCATTAATCTCTTCCTATAGTGTGGTGTGGAGAGCCACGTCTGAGGCGTATGGCTTATTCCCGAAGCTGACTGTCAGTATGGTATGGTTGCCACACCAGGGGTGTCTCTGTAGCAAACTGACTTATCGTAGACGTCCGCGCCAGCTTAGCGCAAGCGTTTAAAGGCAAAGCTTGACCACAGCTTGATGGAGGTGGAACAGCTTAAAGTACTGTGCAAACCACCGATCCTCTCAAGGTGGCTTGATGGCGGTTATGCCAGCTGAATGTGATACTAAAGTCGACCATCTCACATGGCGTTACTCATTCCCCAGATGGGACCACGGAATCTTGGTGCCCCTGTTCACGAAGTGCCGGACAGACACGGGGTCTGTGTTGAGGATGCGATAATTGCCTGTCACCCGAGTGAGAGAAGCATACAATGAAACAGTTCTGTCTCGACGTGTAGAGTGAGGGGTCATGTGACCATGAGAGGCTCTCTCTCTCCCCCTACAGGAAATACTCTCTCTCTCTCTCTCTCTCTCTCTCTCTCTCTCTCTCTCTCTCTCTCTCTCTCTCTCTCTCTCTCTCTCTCTCTCTCTCTCTCTCTCTCTCTCTCGCTCTCTCTCTCTCCCTATATATATATATATATATATATATATATATATATATAATTTTTTTTTTTCTTTCTTTTTCTTTCGAACTATTCGCCATTTCCCGCCTCAGCGAGGTAACGTTAAGAACAGAGTACTGGGCCTCTGAGGAAACATCCACACCCGGCCCCCTTCTCTGTTCCTTCCTTATCCACAAGATAATGATCAGACATCCCTCCAGTTCCACCTCTCAGCACATTAACATCCAGAAGTCTCTCTTCTACACGCCTATCAATTAACACGTAATCTAATGATGCCCTTTGACCATCTCTCCTACTTACATACGTATACTTATGTATATCTCTCTTTTTAAACCAGGTATTCCTTATCACCACTCCTTTTTCATCACACAAATCCACAAGCTGTTCACCATTTCCATTTACAACCCTGAACACCCCATGTACACCAGTTATACCCTCAACTGCCACATTACTCACCTTTGCATTCAAATCAGCCATCACATTAACCCGGTCTCGTGCATCAAAACTACTAACATACTCACTCAGCTGCTCACTTGCCCCTCATGATCTTTCTTCTCATTACCAGGTGCATAGGCACCAATAATCACCCATATATCTCCATCCCCTTTCAGTTTTACCCAGATTAGACAGGGTAGTGAGTGGTGGAATGAAGAAGTAAGGTTGTTAGTGAAAGAGAAAAGAGAGGCGTTTGGACGATACTTGCAGGGAAATAGTGCAGATGGCTAGGAGATGTATGAAAGAAAGCGGCAGGGGGTCAAGAGAAAGATGCAAGAAGTGAAAAAGAGGCCAAATGAGAGTTGGGATGAGAGAGTATCATTAAATTTTAGGGAGAATAAAAAGATGTTTTGGAAGGAAGTAAATAACGTGCGTAAGACATGGGAACAAATGGGAACATCGGTGAAAATCGGTGAAGGGAGCAAGTGGGGAGGTAATAACAGGTAGTGATGAAGTGAGAACGGTATTTCTTTCATCGTATGACCTTGTAACACAAGTGTTCCTTGTAACATAACTGTGTCTTCATACTATGACCTCGTAAAACAAGTGTTTCTCTGTATGACCTTGAGGCACAACAGTGTCCTTTCATATAATAACCTAGTAACACAACACTGTTCCTCTTGACCTGTGACCTTGCAACACAACATTGCTCCTATCATGACGTTGTAACACAGTAGCGTTCCTATTATCCTTTGACCTTGTAACATAACAGTGTTCGTCTGGTTTACAACCTTGAAACACATTGTTTTTTATAATATATGACCTTATAGTACAACAGTGTTTCTCTGGTCTTATAACCTTGTAACATAAGACGGTTTGTCTGATCCAACGACCCTGTAACACAACACTGTTATTTTTGTCCTATTATCCCGTGACCTTGTAACGCAGTAGTATCCCTTTTCTCCCGTGATGTTGTAACGCAAGTGTCCCTCGTGACCTTTAACACAAGTGTTACTCTTGTCACGTGATATTGTAACACATGTGTCTCTCTTGTCTTATGATCTTGTAGCAGAACAGTGAAACTCTTGTCACGTGATATTGTAACACATGTCTCTCTTGTCCTATGATCTTGTAACAGAACAGTGTTACTCTTGTCACGTGATATTGTAACACAAGTGTTCCTCTTGTCCTGTGATCTAATACAACTGTGTTCTTGTCCTTTGACCTTGTAACACAATAGTGTCCCTTTTGCCCTTTGACCTTAGAACACAAGTGTTTCTCTTGTCCTGTCACCTTGTAACACAACAGTGTCCCTCTTGCGATCCAGTAACACAAGAGTGTAACTCTTGCTCTGTGACCTTGTAACACAACAGTGTTCCTATGATACTATGACCTTGTAGCACAAGTGTTCCTATTGCTCTGTGATTTTGTAACACAGCCTTATCCCTATTGTCCTTTGACCTTGCAACACAGCAATGTCACTGTTTTCCAGTGACCTTGCAACACAAGTGTCCCCATTGTCCTGTGACGTTGTAACTTGCAAGTGTTTCAGTTGTCCTGTAACCTTGTGATAACACTGTCCCTGTCATCCTGTGACTTGTAACATAAGTTACTCTTGTCTTGTGACCGTGTAACACTAGTGTTCCTCTTATTCTGTGACCTTGTAACACAACGGTAATCCTATTGTCTTATGACACTGTAACGCACCACTGTTTCTCCTATACCGTGACCTTGTAACACAACGGTAATCCTATTGTCTTATGACACTGTAACACACCACTGTTTCTCCTATACCGTGACCTTGTAACACAAGTGTTCCTCTGGCAGTGTGACCTTACGCGTTATGAGATGACACTGCCAGAATAAGTTCTGATCGTTTCGCCATTCACGAGAATTTTGTCCTTTTCAGCCTTTTGCTTAAATGTTGGACGCAGGCGATGTACGCATGTGTTGAAGTGGAGGGTTAGTTAGGAAGGATCAAGCGCGCACACACACTCACACACACACACACACACACACACACACACACACACACACACACACAAGACATGTATGTAAATATTAATTGCCGCGCGTGATCCCACTGTCAACACTACCCAGTGTTTAAACACTTAATAACCTTCGTCGTCTTCCATCTGGACACACTAGTGCATTGCTCATAATAATCCAACACTCGGCACAGATCACTTGGGCTAATCATGCATTCACCGTGTTCCGGGAGTCATTAACTGTTCCTATTAACCAAGGATTGGCATTGCCGTGTGCCGATCGCAGCACCCATGAGCGGTGTGTGTATCACGATGAAGATATCTATATGGTCGAGTAACAAAAGCCTCACCAGGAGTTACAGAAGAATGATTAACCCAGAGACTTAAAGTTTATATCGATGACAAATTGGTTAAAGACTCTACTCCCTCGTGAATACCAACCAAGTGCGCTAACTAGGCGACGTGCGTAACACAGCAGAAGGGGGAGGAGTGTTCATTACTGCAGGTGGTCAGCGCTTGTACATGGCCGAGGAGCGACGGGGCCAGGGAATGTTGATGAGCGGGGCATATCTTGCCCCCTGGGGCTTACACCAGCTAGCTACCCCCGCTACACCCACCCAGGGAGGTAGATGGGGGAAGAAAGAGACTCACACACACACACACACACACACACACACACACACACACACACACACACACACACACACACACACAAATAACCACCAGATATTGGCAGAGAGTAGATGAGAGACATAAGTACAATGACAAAGACGCGCACATAAAAAAGGGATGAAAAAATTAGATATGGATTAGATTAGATATGGACCCCACCTACACATTCTAGACACATAGAGAAACAAACAGATACACTAGCACGGACAGACAGACTCGTGAGGACGGGAGAAATGCTCTGGGGACAGAGTGAAGCCCCCGTCTCCACTGCCCACTACCACTGGAGGTACAACCCAGGTGTAATGTGGTCAGAAATGATGTGGGGTTAAGGTGGAGAGAGAGCCGCTGTCCGTAGCGTGTGGTGGGGGATGCTGGACACTCCCCTTCATCATGCATGGATACTTTATCTTTCGAGGATTGTAAGACGGGTTGTGTCATACAACCCCACCTGACGGGTTGTGTCATACAGCCACAACTGATGGGTTGTGTCATACAACCACAACCGACAGGTTGTGTCATACGAACAATAACAGACGGGTTGTGTCATACAACCCTACCTGATGGGTTGTGTCATACAACCACAAGTGACGGGTTGTGCCATACGAACCCCATCGTACCTGGTCTGTCGTAAAGTAACTGTATCAGAAACATGTACAAGACTGTAGCTAGGTCATGATTGTGAATGTTGCCCGTCATCCACAACCATAACATTAAATACCATCTGAACAACAACCAGTTCAGCGGTAAGGTCTGGCCTGTGGTCGATGTTCTTAGGATCGTAAACTCTATGGCACTTAACATTCAGAGATACAGTGATGTCAATGGTTAATACTGACTAGAAATGATACATTGGACGGTTTCGTACAATGTCGGACACAAGTCGTGGGACAAGTGAAGTTCCGCTACCCGTCTGGTCGAAGCTGTACCGAATCCTCTGTCTCGCCAGGTCCGTCATATACAGGGTTCGACACAGCTTCGACCATCTGGGTACCAAGACCCCGAACCTTGAGCTATGTTTCAAGCTCATGTGTCGACCAATAGAGACACAGCTTTCGTCTCATCCGTCGTACGATGTTTGTCTGCCTCTGTGCCACATCCGTCGTACGATGTTTGTTTGCCTCTGTGCCACATCCGTCGTACGATGTTTGTCTGCGTCTGTGCCATATCCGTCGTACGATGTTTGTCTGCCTCTGTGCCACATCCGTCGTACGATGTTTGTTTGCCTCAGTACCACATCCGTCGTACGATGTTTGTTTGCCTCAGTACCACATCCGTCGTACGATGTTTGTTTGCCTCAGTACCACATCCGTCGTACGATGTTTTTCTGCCTCTGTACCACATCCATCGTACGATGTTTGTTTGCCTCAGTACCACATCCGTCGTACGATGTTTGTTTGCCTCTGTGCCACATCTGTCGTACCGTGAGCCTGTACTGGCCAACGGATTTCATCTAATAGATATATTTTCTTCAGTTCCCCAAACTGGACAGTTCTATGTCTCGTCCCGCCTCTACCAGTAGGTGGCTCCACGTGACATGGTTAAGGTCATGGACTTGTTACTACCATGAATAAGAACATGACACCAGACGACCTGGTCATGAACCATCACCAGGGAGGCCCCTGCCCGTCATCTATCACCAGGCAGGCCCCCCTGCCCGTCACCCATCACCAGGGAGGCCCCTGCCCGTCATTCATCACCAGGGAGGCCCCTGCCCGTCATCCATCACCAGGGAGGCCCCTGCCCGTCATCCATCACCAGGCAGGCCCCTGCCCGTCATTCATCACCAGGGAGGCCCCTGCCCGTCATCCATCACCAGGCAGGCCCCTGCCCGTCATTCATCACCAGGGAGGCCCCTGCCCGTCATCTATCACCAGGCAGGCCCCCCTGCCCGTCATCCATCACCAGGCAGGCCCCCCTGCCCGTCATCCATCACCAGGGAGGCCCCTGCCCGTCATCCATCACCATATTCCATCTTCGTACCGGCAAGGTGACCGTCCCAGACCGTCCTGGAGGTGTAGCCGCTTGGGTGCTCGTGGGCGCAGGTCTGTAGGTCAAAGCGTCTTCCTCACAACCTGTCTTGTGCGCAGTTAACAACACATGACTCACGTCTGCTCTGGACATAGGGGTTAAGTCTCTATTGGTAAGGTATCAAACAGCGCCTCTAACGGCCTCCCCTACGGTGGCTGTACGTTCATTCATTACGAACCCAGCTGGGACTGGAGCCGGCGGACCAAGATGTAGCACCTGTGTGGCAGTTTGGTCCACCAGAGTTCAGCTCCTCCGTAAGACACCAGTGTATGTCACTGCTTTGCAGGGTCTTCCCTCCATCCCTGTGTATGTGTGTGTGTGTGTGTGTGTGTGTGTGTGTGTGTGTGTGTGTGTGTGTGATCTGTTCGTACACATATATACGTATATATATATATATGCAGCATCACACTCACCCAGTGCATTATCATTCATGTAGGCCCAATGGTAGCACGCGTCTCCCTGCTTCCCCTTATCTCTCACCTGCTATTCTCTCTCTGGTTTCCTTGGCAGGTTGAGAGCTTTGAGAGTGAGAGTCCTAGGATAGCTTGACGTATCCAGTGGAATGTATCTTCTCAAACTCATCCACAGTAAAGTCTGGACTGCATGTACGTAATGCCCCCAGGGAACCTCGACTGAACTAATGATTGTCTGAGCCTATCGCATTATCCTGAATGATGATGATGAATATAGGAACAAACATTGCTAGACTTAACATAAATGGTCAACTAGAATATATTTCCAATCCTATGAATCAAGCAGTTTAAAAATGGTAACATACACTCGTTTTCTACTTCCACAGAATATTTGATAGAAGTTACTAAATTGTTAAGCAAGGGCAGATATGTTTTTGTATATTCACTTGTTGCCCAACACAAAGAACATCATCTACATACCTAAACCAGATTGCCTTAGAGGATAAGATATCACTTAGTAATGGCAGAATGTCTGGTAGATGCCCTGGGTAATCTTGATTTCCTCGTTTCAAACTGTGTTACGTGATCTGATAAAATTGTGTACATAAGACTGTGTATATCAATTCAGTGGAGAATATTACGCTCACAAGTTTGGCATGACGGTGGGTAACCGTTTTTCACCAGTGTTGAATAATTTATTCATGAAATATGTTGAAATAAGAAACTAAGGGATATCTTGTCCTCTAAGTCTAAAAGCAATTTGGTTTACGTATGTAGATGATGTTAAGTATTCGGCCAACAAATGTACCAACATATCTCTCCTTGCTTAACGGTCTAGGAACCCTCTATCAAAATGACTGCGGAAGTAGAAAATGCATTTACGTTACCGTAACATTCTTAGATTGCTGGATCCATAGGGTTAAGAAACATGTTTAGATTTAACATTTACAGAAAACCCAGCAATATATTCATAATTCCTCAGCATAGTACAATAAGCAGTCATCATTTCAGTCGATGTTTCTCAGGGACTTACGTATATGAAGTCCAGAATTGTAGATGGAGTTTAGGAAGATATGTTCTATTGGATCCAAGTTAAGGTATCCTAAATCTTTCATTGACAAATCCCTTAATTTGGCAAAGAAATCATTAATAGAGTTGAGTCCAAACCTCCCCCTAATACCTACAATCTTTTAGTTCTTCTACATAGTGATTATTTTACCTTCGTTCCCATCCTGCTCATAGCCTTTAATGTGGATGAAAAACCTTCAGCAATAACAATGTCATTCAGAGTATCTTGATAGAATAATCCGCCGGAATATTCTGCGGGCTGTGTTTACAGAATACCTTGAAATAGTTGCAGCATGTTTGATATTGGGCCGACTAGTAAAGATCTCTCAGTCAAACTTCAGCATTAATGTTATTGTATACGAATAGGGATAGCTTCAAATGTTCTATTTAATAATGTTAGAAATTATAACTATTGAATCTTCTTTTATCAGATGAATAAAGAATTATAACATTGATATTAGTGATGGACTATATAACTTGGATAGGTTTGTCGCCGGCAAAATTTGTAAACTGATTCCTGTATTGTGCACATAACAGGCATGATGCCAGACCCGGATCCCACAAACCACAAATGTTTGTGTACCAACGGCGCCTCAGCTCCGCCTCTCATATGTATATACTAACCTCTTTAAGTCTTTTATCTCATTCTTGTATCCTCGCCGACGATGTGATCATTGCCCGAAAGTGCATTTGGGAACTGACCTTGTTTCATTTTCCTTGTGGTTATCAGCAAATATGTATGTATAGATATATGGATGGGCTTCCTTGGTATAGCGGTTAGCGTTCTTCCCGTAACGCATTCACGGGCCGCCCAGGGTCGTGCGCATAGGTTCGAATCCTGGTTGCGGCAGTTGGTCCACAGTCAACTCCGTTGTTCATCCATCCCTTAGGGGCTGGTCAATAAACTGGGTACCTGCCTTAGACTAGGATATATATATATATATATATATATATATATATATATATATATATATATATATATATATATATATATATATCCCCGGGGATAGGGGATTAAGAATACTTCCTACGTATTCCCTGCGTGTCGTAGAAGGCGACTAAAAGGGAAGGGAGCGGGGGGCTGGAAATCCTCCCCTCTCTTTTTTTTTTTTTTTTTATTTTCCAAAAGAAGGAACAGAGGGGGCCAGGTGAGGATATTCCAAAAAAGGCCCAGTCCTTTGTTCTTAACGCTACCTCGCTAATGCGGGAAATGGCGAATAGTTTGAAAAAAAAAAAAATATATATATATATATATATATTATCATTCAGAATTCACATTGAACCTACTAGGCTCCAACTTACATATAGGAAGTATGCAAAACCTCACATATGTACACAGAAGTGCAGGTGGTCCATGCAAATGACGGGACACGTGCTACTGGGGAGGAGGCGACCAGCAGCAGCGGGCCGGGTCGCCACACACCGCCGACGACGTCACCATGAATAAAATATGTGGGGTGAGGCGAGGCGTGCGGCCCAGCCGACCAGACCAGACCAGCCCGACACACGACCACGACCCGATAATTCCCAGGACCCGATAATTCCCCGGACCCGATAATTCCCCGGACCCGATAATTCCCCGGACCCGATAATTCCCCAGACCCGATAATTCCCCAGACCCGATAATTCTCCGGACCCGATAATTCCCCAGACCCGATAATTCTCCGGACCCGATAATTCCCCAGACCCGATAATTCCCCGGACCCGATAATTCCCAGGACCCGATAATTCTCCGGACCCGATAATTCTCCGAGATGCCACAGACTCAGAACGGGAGGATAGGGAGAGGGACGAGGACAGGTGGATAGGTCGGTGGTTAGGCAGATCAATAGAGGGATGGGAAGTGGGAATACATCTGGTGATGGATAGTTAAATGAAGGTGCTTATTGACGCCATCATGGAGGGATAGGTGAACTACGAACAGGAGGATAGACGGTCCGCAAGCAAAGGATGAACACATAACATGATCGTTGAATTAGCTGGGATAGAGATGAAGATCTTCTGACGCCTGACTGACTTAGTCTACTGACGCCTGACTGGCTTGGTCTACTGACGCCTGACTGACTTGGTCTACTGACGCCTGACTGACTTGGCCTACTGACGCCTGACTGACTTGGTCTACTGACGTCTGACTGACTTGGTCTACTGACGCCTGACTGGCTTGGCCTACTGACGCCTGACTGACTTGGTCTACTGATACTTGATTGACTTGGTCTACTGACGCCTGACTGGCTTGGCCTACTGACGCCTGACTGACTTGGCCGACTGACGCCTGACTGACTTGGTCTACTGACGCCTGACTGGCTTGGTCTACTGACGCCTGACTGACTTGGTCTACTGACGCCTGACTGACTTGGTCTACTGACGCCTGACTGACTTGGTCTACTGACGCCTGACTGGCTTGGTCTACTGACGCCTGACTGACTTGGTCTACTGACGCCTGACTGGTTTGGCCTACTGACGCCTGACTGACTTGGTCTACTGATACTTCATTGACTTGGTCTACTGACGCCTGACTGACTTGGTCTACTGACGCCTGACTGGCTTGGTCTACTGACGCCTGACTGGCTTGGTCTACTGACACCTGACTGACTTGGTCTACTGATACTTCATTGACTTGGTCTACTGACGCCTGACTGGTTTGGTCTACTGACGCCTGACTGGCTTGGTCTACTGACGCCTGACTGACTTGGTCTACTGACGCCTGACTGACTTGGTCTACTGACGCCTGACTGACTTGGTCTACTGACGCCTGACTGGTTTGGCCTACTGACGCCTGACTGACTTGGTCTACTGATACTTCATTGACTTGGTCTACTGACGCCTGACTGACTTGGTCTACTGACGCCTGACTGGCTTGGTCTACTGACGCCTGACTGGCTTGGTCTACTGACGCCTGACTGGTTTGGCCTACTGACGCCTGACTGACTTGGTCTACTGATACTTCATTGACTTGGTCTACTGACGCCTGACTGGCTTGGTCTACTGATGCCTGAATGACTTGGTCTACTGATGCCTGAATGACTTGGTCTACTGACGCCTGACTGGCTTGGTCTACTGACGCCTGAGTGGCTTGGTCTACTGACGCCTGACTGACTTGGTCTACTGATGCCTGAATGACTTGGTCTACTGATGCCTGAATGACTTGGTTATTGGAGGACAACAAACATACGCATTATTTTTGTACCATATACTCATCCTTGACCTTAATGTCTCTCATTCTGCACCATATACTCATCCTTGACCTTAATGTCTCATTCTGCACCATATACTCATCCTTGACCTCAATATCTCTCATTCTTTACCATATACTCATCCTTGACCTTAATGTCTCTCATTCTGTACCATATACTCATCCTTGACCTCAATATCTCTCATTCTGTACCATATACTCATCTTTGACCTCAATATCTCTCATTCTGCACCATATACTCATCTTTGACCTTAATATCTCTCATATTACACAGATGATTGGCCAGTCACCTGACCTCTGTTCTCACCTCTCTTACGTTTAAGCAGCCTTGACCTATCGCCTGTGGTGGGCGGGGCTACGCGAACCAGTTGAGGGTGACTGGTTGTGTTATGGTTGTTGTGGTGGTTGTGATGGGTCTAGTTATTACGAGAGATACCCGCAAGGCAGACCCAGTGGGCTGTTGTTGTGACGTGACCTCACAACAGTGACGGGTTGTGACACAGTGTGGTGGTTGAGACTCCTGACCCCTGAGCAGCGTTCTTACCTCACAGTAGGGAAGGGTTAGAACACTGTAGTGTGTTGTTACCTCACAGTAGGGAAGGGTTAGGACACTGTGGTGTGTTGTTACCTCACAGTAGGGAAGGGTTAGGACACTATGGTGTGTTGTTACCTCACAGTAGGGAAGGGTTAGGACACTGTGGTGTGTTGTTACCTCACAGTAGGGAAGGGTTAGGACACTGTGGTGTGTTGTTACCTCACAGTAGGGAAGGGTTAGGACACTATGGTGTGTTGTTACCTCACAGTAGGGAAGGGTTAGGACACTGTGGTGTGTTGTTACCTCACAGTAGGGAAGGGTTAGGACACTGTGATGTGTTGTTACCTCACAGTAGGGAAGGGTTAGAACACTGTGGTGTGTTGTTACCTCACAGTAGGGAAGGGTTAGGACACTATGGTGTGTTGTTACCTCACAGTAGGGAAGGGTTAGCACACTATGGTGTGTTGTTACCTCACAGTAGGGAAGGGTTAGGACACTGTGGTGTGTTGTTACCTCACAGTAGGGAAGGGTTAGGACACTATGGTGTGTTGTTACCTCACAGTAGGGAAGGGTTAGGACACTATGGTGTGTTGTTACCTCACAGTAGGGAAGGGTTAGGACACTGTAGTGTGTTGTTACCTCACAGTAGGGAAGGGTTAGGACACTGTGGTGTGTTGTTACCTCACAGTAGGGAAGGGTTAGCACACTATGGTGTGTTGTTACCTCACAGTAGGGAAGGGTTAGCACACTATGGTGTGTTGTTACCTCACAGTAGGGAAGGGTTAGGACACTGTGGTGTGTTGTTACCTCACAGTAGGGAAGGGTTAGGACACTATGGTGTGTTGTTACCTCACAGTAGGGAAGGGTTAGCACACTATGGTGTGTTGTTACCTCACAGTAGGGAAGGGTTAGCACACTATGGTGTGTTGTTACCTCACAGTAGGGAAGGGTTAGCACACTATGGTGTGTTGTTACCTCACAGTAGGGAAGGGTTAGGACACTGTGGTGTGTTGTTACCTCACAGTAGGGAAGGGTTAGGACACTGTGGTGTGTTGTTACCTCACAGTAGGGAAGGGTTAGCACACTATGGTGTGTTGTTACCTCACAGTAGGGAAGGGTTAGGACACTATGGTGTGTTGTTACCTCACAGTAGGGAAGGGTTAGCACACTATGGTGTGTTGTTACCTCACAGTAGGGAAGGGTTAGGACACTGTGGTGTGTTGTTACCTCACAGTAGGGAAGGGTTAGGACACTGTGGTGTGTTGTTACCTCACAGTAGGGAAGGGTTAGGACACTATGGTGTGTTGTTACCTCACAGTAGGGAAGGGTTAGGACACTATGGTGTGTTGTTACCTCACAGTAGGGAAAAGGGTTAGGACACTATGATGTGTTGTTACCTCACAGTAGGGAAGGGTTAGGACACTATGGTGTGTTGTTACCTCACAGTAGGGAAGGGTTAGGACACTGTGATGTGTTGTTACCTCACAGTAGGGAAGGGTTAGAACACTGTGGTGTGTTGTTACCTCACAGTAGGGAAGGGTTAGGACACTGTGATGTGTTGTTACCTCACAGTAGGGAAGGGTTAGAACACTGTGGTGTGTTGTTACCTCACATTAGGGAAGGGTTAGGACACTGTGATGTGTTGTTACCTCACAGTAGGGAAGGGTTAGAACACTGTGGTGTGTTGTTACCTCACAGTAAGGAAAGGTAATAACATCTTGTCCCTCACAATACGAGTCTGACAATATCACAACACACTTTGTTCTGTTGCCAAGCAAAAATGTTTTGATCTCCCAGCGCCAGACGCCTCACTCATCCCACACTATCCTGACGTAAATTATAAACAAACTCAACATATTTGTTATGATCTTACAACAGTAAACGTAACACCTCTACCGTGTTTTAGTCTTCCACAGGACACTTCTCAGAAACCAGTTGGAAATTTTACATAAGATATAGACATATAATGTTTTAAGTTCTCTAAAGTATTATACATCCTCCCCTCTCATTTTTTTTTTTTTTCATTTCCAAAGTAGGAATTCAGAAAGGTGGCAGTGGTTCTTCAGTTCGTCTACCTCGCTACGCGGGAAATGGCGAATAGTTTGAAAGAAAGAATAATATAGTTTTATCAATGTAAGGAAGTGTATTAAAATAGTGAAGTGTTTGTTGTTACTCAATAGGAATGAGGGTTGAGGACATGTGTGTGTGTGATGTCCATGGGTAAGTAAGTGTTAGAGAGATGTGGTGGTAAATCAAGAAGTTTGGAAAAGGGTGAGTATGAAATGTTGTGGGCAAATGGAGAGTTGGAAATGACAAATTGTTGTTCGCAAGAATAATGTGTGGTGGTGATTCAACGACGCAGAAGCTAGACCAATTGAGGTGAAGTTGGAGTAAAAAGTTTAAACGTAAATCAGAATAATGTAGAAGCAAGGTATAAGTAACATGTACCGGGTTTGAGTGCTTCAGTCGGATTGGAGTGAGTAAGTATTACATCCTCCCCTCTCATTTTTTTTTTTTTTAATTTTCCAAAAGAAGGAACAGAGAAGGGGGCCAGGTGAGGATATTCCCTTAAAGGTCCAGTCCTCTGTTCTCAGCGCTACCTCGCTAACGCGGGAAATGGCGAATAGTTTGAAAGAAAAGAATATATATATATATATATATATATATATATATATATATATATATATATATATATATATATATATATATATATATATATGGAAATGAGATGTTTGAGGACAGTGTGTGGTGTGAGGTGGTTTGATCGAGTAAGTAACGTAAGGGTAAGAGAGATGTGTGGAAATAAAAAGAGCGTGGTTGAGAGAGCAGAAGAGGGTGTTTTGAAATGGTTTGGGCAAATGGAGAGAATATGTGAGGAAAGATTGACCAAGAGATATATGTGTCGGAGGTGGAGGGAACGAGGAGAAGTGGGAGACCAAATTGGAGGTGGAAAGTTGGAGTGAAAAAGATTTTGTGTGATCGTGGCCTGAACATGCAGGAGGGTGAAAGGAGGGCAAGGAATAGAGTGAATTGGATCGATGTGGTATACCGGGGTTGACGTGCTGTCAGTGGATTGAATCAGGGCATGTGAAGCGTCTGGGGTAAACCATGGAAAGCTGTGTAGGTATGTATATTTGCGTGTGTGGACGTGTATGTATATACACGTGTATGGGGGTGGGTTGGGCCATTTCTTTCGCCTGTTTCCTTGCGCTACCTCGCAAACGCGGGAGACAGCGACAAAGCAAAAAAAAAAAATGTATATATATATATATATATATATATATATATATATATATATATATATATATATATTCTTTCATAATGAATTGCCGTTTTCCACGTTAACGAGGTAGCAGCAAGAAGAGACGAAGAAAGGCCACATCTGCTCACATCCATTCTCCATCTGTCATGTGTAATGCACCGAAACCACAGCTCCCTATCCACATCCAGGACCCACAAACCTCTCTATGATTTACCGCGGACGCTTCACATTCCCTGGTTCAATCCATATATACGTATGTGTATATATATATATTAGATCCTTTGTGGTCTAATGTGCTGCCATCTGTCGGACATCAGACGAGACCCTTCCGTACTTACGGGTAGAGAGTAGGCCGCTCAAATTGTTATTTCCAAACTGATTATCATAAAACTTTGCGTAGATAATTACAGTACATTAAAGTTAGTTAACCCATGAGTTAACGTTGTAAACACGTTTTCTGTTGAGATATCCTCTCAAATGGGAGACGTTTGTTCTCAATTACGTGATCAAATCTTAAAAGATGTAAGTTTTAGAGTTCATGCGAGGAGCGGGACTTTTAAGAATTTAGGTTGAGGGACTGAAGTGGAAGGTCGACACAGCCATGCACGAGACAATCAGGGAAAATTGACTCGTGTCTTGAAGAACAATTACTTGTGTAAGCTGGAGCATCGCCCTGGGTCGAGAGGCTTGACTGATCGGAATATTGGGCAGGGGAGCGTGGCGATGACCGCTCCTCCTCCTGCAGGTGTGTGGGTGTCGCGGCGGGCGGACCCCCTGCATAACCCACCTGCAGGGGTGAGCAGTCGCCTCCTGGCGCAGCTCCAGCTCTTCATCTGCACGACCCTCAGGCAGTGTGGCTTGGTACTAAGCTACTGTCCGACCCAAACAATAATGATTCAGATGAGGGACCGTCCCGAGTACATCACGTGAGTGAAGATGTACTCAATAATTGTTCTTGAGAGATTACGTAGCTAGCAAGGTGGAGGTAGGGTGATGAGTCAGTGGTGGATGTGGTGAGTCAGTGTAGAGGCAGTGTGGTGGATGTGGTGAGTCAGTGTAGAGGGAGTATGGTGGATGTGGTGAGTCAGTGTAGAGGGAGTGTGATGGATGTGGTGAGTCAGTGTACAGGGAGTGTGATGGATGTGGTGAGTCAGTGTAGAGGGAGTGTGATGGATGTGGTGAGTCAGTGTAGAGGGAGTGTGGTGGATGTGGTGAGTCGGTGTAGAGCGAGTGTGGTGGATGTGGTGAGTCAGTGTAGAGGGAGTATGGTGGATGTGGTGAGTCAGTGTACAGGGAGTGTGGTGGATGTGGTGAGTCGGTGTAGAGCGAGTGTGGTGGATGTGGTGAGTCAGTGTAGAGGGAGTATGGTGGATGTGGTGAGTCAGTGTAGAGGGAGTGTGGTGGATGTGGTGAGTCAGTGTAGAGGGAGTGTGGTGGATGTGGTGAGTCAGTGTAGAGGGCTAAGGGCCCACTGTAATTACTCCATAATCACATACAGTACATATTAGATCATCACATATTATACATGGACATGCGAGATTATCCTGGAGATGGGCTGAGGGCTGTCTCAGAGATGAACTGAGGGTTCTTTCTTAGAGACGGGCTGAGGGCTGTGTATCAGGGAACGTATGAGGGCTGTGCATCAGTGATGGGTTGCGAGTTATGTCTCATAGATGAGCTGATAACTCAAGTCTCATATATGAGTTATGAGTAAGTGATTTTTCTTCTCTTACATAAGTTTTTGAGGAAATCACCACCACAATATATTTTCTTTTGTTAACATTAATCCCACCGAATTGATATGTTGACCTCTTCCTCGACAGACAACCAGTAGCCAGTAGGATAGACTTGGAGTGGACAGAAACGAAGATATGTATCTTATATTTGTCTTATATTGATCTGAAATAGATTTAGACACGTCTCGCGTGGTCACAAGAGATAAACAAATGAACATTGAGTCTACAGTGGCAGCTGGGACGCCTTGCTGTGCCCCCCTGCCAGGCTCTCAGTAATCCAGTACAGTGTTCAGGTATGATGTTGGATTGTTATCCATCATTATACATACACTGGCTTGACTGTGAACCTCTGGCTGGCTGCCCAGTCCGCCACCCCTGGGCTGAGGGTGGATAACTCCACCCTGTGTGTCTCCACAGCCACGGTCAGGCTCCTGTGTGGGAGGGTGGTGTACACAGAGCATGACCGCAGTGTGTTGCCAGACAGATGGTGTCCCGTGTGACCAGCGTGCAGGGGGTGATGAATGCGATAACTCAAGACGTCATCAGACGTCAGGTGACGTCCTTGGTCAACGTGATCAGACGTCAGGTGACGTCCTTGGTCAACGTGATCAGACGTCAGGTGACGTCCTTGGTCAACGTGATCAGACGTCAGGTGACGTCCATGGTCGGTTTCAGACTCCAAATCTCTGAATTTCCTTTATTAGTTGTCGTGCAGTAAACATTGTGAATACGAATCTTCCACTTAGAGAAATGTGGGTCATTGTGTTTATCACTAAACAATAAAGTCAGTGATTGAGGAAGTTTAAAAACATTAGATTTTCCACAACCAAGAGGACAGTAACAGAGTATCTGATACAGACTTTGAAACTGATTTAGAACATATTCACGACTGAAAAGACAAAAAGAACAACTCCATGTGTAGTTGATGAGCCGCAAAAAAGATAACTTCGCTGAGAAAACTTTTGAAAAGAAATTTAGTTTCTGGTTCCCGCGCATCAGACGCTGACGTCATTGGCAAGATCCCAGTGTCCGCAAGAGGACGTCGGTAACTCCAGACTCCCTTACGAGCTGAAGAAACTCTCAGACATGACGGAAGACGACGTGAAAAACTGCAGTGGATGGTTTAGGGGAAAGTCAGTGAGTGTTGGAGACCTGATGACACCCGACGATGATGCAGACCTAAGCTCAGAGCTTCGTGTACTTCAGATCCTCATTGCTAAGGACACAGAGGATGCGCTTCAATCCCCTATAGTTATCTTATAGATTCCTTCCCAAAGACAGATTTAGCCTCTGGGATTTTTCAAGACTGTTGAAATCACAGTGGCCTCAGGTGGTCGAAGTCTTCCAAACTTATATATATATATATATATAAGCTAGGACGCCATTTGGTAAACATGCGATTGTCCAAGACAGACAACGAGCGTTCATAAACTTATCATTTTACAAATTTTATCAACAATAAAGTTATCTAATTTGTGTAGACCATCACTATACAAATTAGATTCACCCCCATTTTTAATATATTCCACTGCAGTACCATCCAAACCCACCGCCTTGCCAGCTTTTATCTTCCGCAAAGCTTTCACTACCTCTTCTTCGTTTACCAAATCATTCTCCCTGACCCTCTCACTTCGCGCACCACCTCGACCAAAACACCATATATATATATATATATATATATATATATATATATATATATATATATATATATATATATTCGCCATTTTCCCCTTTAGCGAGATAGAGTTAAGAACAGAGAACTGAGCCTTAGAGGGAATATCCTCACTTGGCCCCCTTTTCTGTTCCTACTTTTGGAAAATTAAAACGGGAGGGAAGGATTTCCAGCCACCCGCTCCCTCCCCTTTTCTTCGCCTTCTACGACACCCAGGGAATACGTGGGAAGTAGCATTCCTCCCCATCCCTGGGATAATATATATCGTCGTAGAAGGTGACTAGAGAGGACGGGAGCGGGGGGCCGGAAATCCTCCCCTCCTTGTATTTTAAATTTCTGAAGATGGAAAACAGAAGGAGTCACGCGGGGAGTGCTCATCCTCCTCGTAGGCTCAGATTGGGATGTCTAAATGTGTGTGGATGTAACCAAGATGTGAAAAAAGGAGAGATAGGTAGTATGTTTGAGGAAAGGAACCTGGATGTTTTGGCTTTGAGTGAAACGAAGCTTAAGGGTAAAGGGGGAGAGTGGTTTGGGAGTAAAGTCAGGGGTTAGTGAGAGGAAAAGAGTAAGGGAAGGAGTAGCACTACTCATGAAACAGGAGTTGTGGGAGTATGTGATAGAATGTAAGAAAGTAAATTCTAGATTGATATGGGTAAAACTGAAAGTTGATCGAGAGAGAGATGGGTGATTATTGGTGCATATGCACCTGGGCATGAGAAGAAAGATCATGAGAGGCAAGTGTTTTGGGAGCAGATGAATGAGTGTGTTAGTGGTTTTGATGCACAAGACCGGGTTATAGTGATGGGTGAATTTTATTTCCACACATCTCTCTTACCCTATTATTACTTACTCGATCAAACCACCTCACACCACATATTGTCCTCAAGCATCTCATTTCCAGCACATCCACCCTCCTGCGCACAACTCTTCCATATATATATATATATATATATATATATATATATATATATATATATATATATATATATATATATATATATATTTGCTTTGTCGCTGTCCCCCGCGTTTGCGAAGTAGCGCAAGGAAACAGACGAAAGAAATGGCCCAACCCACCCCCATACACATGTATATACATACGTCCACACACGCAAAAATACATACCTATACATCTCAATGTACACATACATATACACACACAGACACATACATATACACCCATGCACACAATTCACACTGTCTGCCTTTATTTATTTCCATCGCCACCTCGCCACACATGGAATACCATCCCCCTCCCCCCTCATGTGTGCGAGGTAGCGCTAGGAAAAGACAACAAAGGCCCCATTCGTTCACACTCAGTCTCTAGCTGTCATGCAATAATGCCCGAAACCACAGCTCCCTTTCCACATCCAGGCCCCACACTACTTTCCATGGTTTATCCCAGACGCTTCACATGTCCTGATTCAATCCACTGACAGCACGTCAACCCCGGTATACCACATCGATCCAATTCACTCTATTCCTTGCCCGCCTTTCACCCTCCTGCATGTTCAGGCCCCGATCACTCAAAATCTTTTTCACTCCATCTTTCCACCTCCAATTTGGTCTCCCACTTCTCCTCGTTCCCTCCACCTCCGACACATATATCCTCTTGGTCAATCTTTCCTCACTCATTCTCTCCATGTGCCCAAACCATTTCAAAACACCCTCTTCTGCTCTCTCAACCACGCTCTTTTTATTTCCACACATCTCTCTTACCCTTACATTACTTACTCGATCAAACCACCTCACACCACACATTGTCCTCAAACATCTCATTTCCAGCACATCCACCCTCCTGCGCACAACTCTATCCATAGTCCACGCCTCGCAACCATACAACATTGTTGGAACCACTATTCCTTCAAACATACCCATTTTTGCTTTCCGAGATAATGTCCTCGACTTCCACACATTCTTCAAGGCTCCCAGGATTTTCGCCCCCTCCCCCACCCTATGATTCACTTCCGCTTCCATGGTACCATCCGCTGCCAGATCCACTCCCAGATATCTAAAACACTTTACTTCCTTCAGTTTTTCTCCATTCAAACTTACCTCCCAATTGACTTGACCCTCAACCCTACTGTACCTAATAACCTTGCTCCTATTCACATTTACTCTTAACTTTCTTCTTTCACACACTTTACCAAACTCAGTCACCAGCTTCTGCAGTTTCTCACATGAATCAGCCACCAGCGCTGTATCATCAGCGAACAACAACTGACTCACTTTCCAAGCTCTCTCATTCACAACAGACTTCATACTTGCCCCTCTATCCAAAACTCTTGCATTCACCTCCCTAACAACCCCATCCATAAACAAATTAAACAATCATGGAGACATCACACATCCCTGCCGCAAACCTACATTCACTGAGAACCGATCACTTTCCTCTCTTCCTACACGTACACATGCCTTACATCCTCGATAAAAACTTTTCACTGCTTCTAACAACTTGCCTCCCACACCATATATTCTTAATACCTTCCACAGAGCATCTCTATCAAGTCTATCATATGCCTTCTCCAGATCCATAAATGCTACATACAAATCCATTTGCTTTTGTAAGTATTTCTCACATACATTCTTCAAAGCAAACACCTGATCCACACATCCTCTACCACCTCTGAAACCACACTGCTCTTCCCCAATCTGATGCTCTGTACATGCCTTCACCCTCTCAATCAATACCCTCCCATATAATTTACCAGGAATATATATATATATATATATATATATATATATATATATATATATATATATATATATATATATATATATATATATATATATATATTTTTTTTTTTTTTTTTTTGTCGCTGTCTCCCGCGTTTGCGAGGTAGCGCAAGGAAACAGACGAAAGAAATGGCCCAACCCACCCCCATAAACATGCCTTGATTCAATCCACTGACAGCACGTCAACCCCGGTATACCACATCGCTCCAATTCACTCTATTCTTTGCCCTCCTTTCACCCTCCTGCATGTTCAGGCCCCGATCACACAAAATCTTTTTCACTCCATCTTTCCACCTCCAATTTGGTCTCCCTCTTCTCCTCGTTCCCTCCACCTCCGACACATATATCCTCTTGCTCAATCTTTCCTCACTCATTCTCTCCATGTGACCAAACCATTTCAAAACACCCTCTTCTGCTCTCTCAACCACGCTCTTTTTATTTCCACACATCTCTCTTACCCTTACGTTACTTACTCGATCAAACCACCTCACACCACACATTGTCCTCAAACATCTCATTTCCAGCACATCCATCCTCCTGCGCACAACTTTATCCATAGTCCACGCCTCGCAACCATACAACATTGTTGGAACCACTATTCCTTCAAACATACCCATTTTTGCTTTCCGAGATAATGTTCTCGACTTCCACACATTCTTCAAGGCTCCCAGGATTTTCGCCCCCTCCCCCACCCTATGATCCACTTCCGCTTCCATGGTTCCATCCGCTGCCAGATCCACTCCCAGATATCTAAAACACTTTACTTCCTCCAGTTTTTCTCCATTCAAACTTACCTCCCAATTGACTTGACCCTCAACCCTACTGTACCTAATAACCTTGCTCTTATTCACATTTACTCTTAACTTTCTTCTTTCACACACTTTACCAAACTCAGTCACCAGCTTCTGCAGTTTCTCACATGAATCAGCCACCAGCGCTGTATCATCAGCGAACAACAACTGACTCACTTCCCAAGCTCTCTCATCCCCAACAGACTTCATACTTGCCCCTCTTTCCAAAACTCTTGCATTCACCTCCCTAACAACCCCATCCATAAACAAATTAAACAACCATGGAGACATCACACACCCCTGCCGCAAACCTACATTCACTGAGAACCAATCACTTTCCTCTCTTCCTACACTTACACATGCCTTACATCCTCGATAAAAACTTTTCACTGCTTCTAACAACTTGCCTCCCACACCATATATTCTTAATACCTTCCACAGAGCATCTCTATCAACTCTATCATATGCCTTCTCCAGATCCATAAATGCTACATACAAATCCATTTGCTTTTCTAAGTATTTCTCACATACATTCTTCAAAGCAAACATCTGATCCACACATCCTCTACCACATATATATATATATGTGTGTGTGTGTGTGTGTGTGTGTGTGTGTGTGTGTGTGTGTGTAGGTATGTGTGTGTGTTAATGAGGTGATTGGCTATTCTTCGTCTGTTTCCAGGGGCTACCACGCTGACGCGGGAAACAGCAATCAAGTATAATAGTAAGAAATGATGATGTAATGGATAAAACCAACACATATTATAAAGGTCAGCATTGGCACATGAATGTGTTATGTCCCCCTTCACATAGCTACACCGTCTTCACCACTGTGCCAAGACTCGATCAAGATCATATAGAGGATGTAGCAGTTACTGGCTGATGTGGGCCACATATCATGTGGTCTTAGAATTATCTTTAACACCTGAAGAAGGTGTTAAAGTTGTCTTGGTTGGTGGATGTGGCTTACGTTGACGGCCTTAATCACCCTGGCAGTTGATAGACCTAAAGCCCAACCAACCAACCAACCAACCAACCAACCAACCCACTGACTGAGGTTCATCAGCATTGGTTGAAACAATTAATTAGTGGCAAAACAAATGTTGAGATAAATTTTGACTATTAGATTAAAACTGATCATCGCAGATCTGTCATATACGTTATGTGGAGTGTGTGGATGGCCATATGTTATGTGGGGTGTGTGGAAGGCCATACGTTGTGTGGAGTGTGTGGAAGGCCGTACGTTATGTGGAGTGTGTGGAAGGCCGTACGTTATGTGGAGTGTGTGGAAGGCTATACGTTATGTGGAGTGTGTGGAAGGCCATACGTTGTGTGGAGTGTGTGGAAGGCCGTACGTTATGTGGAGTGTGTGGAAGGCCGTACGTTATGTGGAGTGTGTGGAAGGCCATACGTTATGTGGAGTGTGTGGAAGGCCATACGTTATGTGGAGTGTGTGGAAGGCCGTACGTTATGTGGAGTGTGTGGATGGCCATACGTTATGTGGAGTGTGTGGAAGGCCATACGTTGTGTGGAGTGTGTGGAAGGCCGTACGTTATGTGGAGTGTGTGGAAGGCCGTACGTTATGTGGAGTGTGTGGAAGGCTATACGTTATGTGGAGTGTGTGGAAGGATATACGTTATGTGGAGTGTGTGGAAGGATATACGTTATGTGGAGTGTATGGAAGGCCATACGTTATGTGGAGTGTGTGGAAGGCCATACGTTATGTGGAGTGTGTGGAAGGCCATACGTTATGTGGAGTGTGTGGAAGGCCATACGTTATGTGGAGTGTATGGAAGGCCATACGTTATGTGGAGTTTGTGGAAGGCCATACGTTATGTGGAGTGTGTGGAAGGCCATACGTTATGTGGGGTGTGTGGAAGGCCATACGTTGTGTAGAGTGTGTGGAAGGCCATACGTTATGTGGAGTGTGTGGAAGGCCATACGTTATGTGGAGTGTGTGGAAGGATATGTGTTATGTGGAGTGTGTGGAAGGCCATACGTTATGTGGAGTGTGTGGAAGGATATATGTTATGTGGAGTGTGTGGAAGGCCATACGTTATGTGGGGTGTGTGGAAGGCCATACGTTATGTGGAGTGTGAGGAAGGATATATGTTATGTGGAGTGTGTGGAAGGCCATACGTTATGTGGAGTGTGAGGAAGGATATATGTTATGTGGAGTGTGTGGAAGGCCATACGTTATGTGGAGTGTGAGGAAGGATATATGTTATGTGGAGTGTGTGGAAGGCCATACGTTATGTGGAGTGTGTGGAAGGCCATACGTTATGTGTGGTGTGTGGAAGGCCATACGTTATGTGGAGTGTGTGGAAGGCCATACGTTATGTGGAGTGTGTGGAAGGCCATACGTTATGTGGAGTGTGTAGAAGGCCATACGTAATGTGGAGTGTGTAGAAGGCCATACGTTATGTGGAGTGTGTGGAAGGCCATACGTTATGTGGAGTGTGTGGAATGAGGAGAAGGTGATGTTGCTGGTAACTGGAAAGAAAGAAGTAAAGACAAACATAATATCTTGAAAACAATCTGTGTCCCTTAGGAAGGAGGCGATCACATTGTGTTTCATAGGACTATCATTGCTGCACATTGTGTTTCATAGGACTATCATTGCTGCACATTGTGTTCCATAGGACTATCATTGCTGCACATTTAACTAATTATGTTGCAGTTTCGGGTGTCTGTTGTGGCACCTCTGGTTTAGTAAGTTTAACTCGGGGCAACAAGTAGGTAAGTAGTGGTCTGGCAGTTTAATCCTGGCCTGCAAGATGGTATACGTCACTATACAGCTGTTTTGTTTTTGGCTGAGTGGCTACTTTTCCACCCAAAGTTTACATCGAAGCAGAGGACCTGGGTAGAGGGGAGGCATCTACACCCTCTGGACGCCAGCCGCGTGGGTCGCTTGAAGTACCAAGTACCTGGTTGCCAGCTACGTTTTGGTCCAGCATTGGTGCAGCTTGTAACCTGTGTACCTGCCATCAGTCTCGTCCAGGTCTGACTATAGACGAAGGACCTGTGTGGAGGGGCTCAGCACATGAGGATGTGTGGGACCTGTGTGGAGGTGCTCAACACATGATGTGTGGGACCAGTGTGGAGGTGCTCAACACATGATGTGTGGGACCAGTGTGGAGGTGCTCAACACATGATGTGTGGGACCAGTGTGGAGGTGCTCAACACATGATGTGTGGGACCAGTGTGGAGGTGCTCAACACATGATGTGTGGGACCAGTGTGGAGGTGCTCAACACATGATGTGTGGGACCTGTGTGGAGGTGCTCAACACATGATGTGTGGGACCAGTGTGGAGGTGCTCAACACATGATGTGTGGGACCAGTGTGGAGGTGCTCAACACATGATGTGTGGGACCAGTGTGGAGGTGCTCAACACATGATGTGTGGGACCAGTGTGGAGGTGCTCAACACATGATGTGTGGGACCAGTGTGGAGGTGCTCAACACAGGATGTGTGGGACCAGTGTGGAGGTGCTCAACACATGATGTGTGGGACCAGTGTGGAGGGGCTCAGCACTTGAGGATGTGTGGGACCAGTGTGGAGGGGATGAGCCCATGAGGATGTGTGGGACCTGTGTGGAGGGGCTCAGCACTTGAGGATGTGTGGGACCAGTGTGGAGGGGATGAGCCCATGAGGATGTGTGGGACCTGTGTGGAGGGGCTCAGCACTTGAGGATGTGTGGGACCAGTGTGGAGGGGCTCAGCACATGATGTGTGGGACGAGTGTGGAGGGGCTCAGCACATGAGGATGTGTGGGACCTGTGTGGAGGGGCTCAGCACATGAGGATGTGTGGGACCTGTGTGGAGGGGCTCAGCACATGAGGATGTGTGGGACCTGTGTGGAGGGGCTCAACACATGATGTGTGGGACGAGTGTGGAGGGGCTCAACACATGAGGATGTGTGGGACCTGTGTGGAGGGGCTCAGCACATGAGGATGTGTGGGACCTGTGTGGAGGTGCTCAACACATGATGTGTGGGACGAGTGTGGAGGGGCTCAACACATGAGGATGTGTGGGACCTGTGTGGAGGGGCTCAGCACATGAGGATGTGTGGGACCTGTGTGGAGGGGCTCAACACATGAGGATGTGTGGGACCTGTGTGGAAGGGCTCTACACATGATGTGTGGGACGAGTGTGGAGGGGCTCAACACATGAGGATGTGTGGGACCTGTGTGGAGGGGCTCAGCACATGAGGATGTGTGGGACCAGTGTGGAGGGGCTCAGCACATGAGGATGTGTGGGACCTGTGTGGAGGTGCTCAACACATGATGTGTGGGACCAGTGTGGAGGTTCTCAACACATGAGGATGTGTGGGACCAGTGTGGAGGGGCTCAGCACATGAGGATGTGTGGGACCTGTGTGGAGGTGCTCAACACATGATGTGTGGGACCAGTGTGGAGGGGCTCAGCACATGAGGATGTGTGGGACCAGTGTGGAGGGGCTCAACACATGATGTGTGGGACCAGTGTGGAGGGGCTCAACACATGATGTGTGGGACCTGTGTGGAGGTGCTCAACACATGATGTGTGGGACCAGTGTGGAGGGGCTCAGCACATGAGGATGTGTGGGACCAGTGTGGAGGGGCTCAGCACATGATGTGTGGGACCAGTGTGGAGGGGCTCAGCACATGATGTGTGGGACCAGTGTGGAGGTGCTCAACACATGATGTGTGGGACCAGTGTGGAGGGGCTCAACACATGATGTGTGGGACCAGTGTGGAGGTGCTCAACACATGATGTGTGGGACCAGTGTGGAGGGGCTCAACACATGATGTGTGGGACCAGTGTGGAGGTGCTCAACACATGATGTGTGGGACCTGTGTGGAGGTGCTCAACACATGATGTGTGGGACCAGTGTGGAGGTGCTCAACACATGATGTGTGGGACCAGTGTGGAGGTGCTCAACACATGATGTGTGGGACCAGTGTGGAGGTGCTCAACACATGATGTGTGGGACCAGTGTGGAGGTGCTCAACACATGATGTGTGGGACCAGTGTGGAGGTGCTCAACACATGATGTGTGGGACCAGTGTGGAGGTGCTCAACACATGATGTGTGGGACCAGTGTGGAGGTGCTCAACACATGATGTGTGGGACCTGTGTGGAGGGGCTCAGCACATGAGGATGTGTGGGACCAGTGTGGAGGTGCTCAACACATGATGTGTGGGACCAGTGTGGAGGGGTTCAGCACATGATGTGTGGGACCAGTGTGGAGGGGCTCAGCACATGATGTGTGGGACCAGTGTGGAGGTGCTCAACACATGATGTGTGGGACCAGTGTGGAGGGGCTCAGCACATGATGTGTGGGACCAGTGTGGAGGGGCTCAGCACATGAGGATGTGTGGGACCAGTGTGGAGGTGCTCAACACATGATGTGTGGGACCAGTGTGGAGGGGTTCAGCACATGAGGATGTGTGGGACCAGTGTGGAGGGGCTCAGCACATGAGGATGTGTGGGACCAGTGTGGAGGGGCTCAGCACATGAGGATGTGTGGGACCAGTGTGGAGGGGCTCAACACATGATGTGTGGGACCAGTGTGGAGGTGCTCAACACATGATGTGTGGGACCAGTGTGGAGGGGCTCAACACATGATGTGTGGGACCTGTGTGGAGGTGCTCAACACATGATGTGTGGGACCAGTGTGGAGGGGCTCAGCACATGAGGATGTGTGGGACCAGTGTGGAAAGGCTCAGCACATGAGGATGTGTGGGACCAGTGTGGAGGGGTTCAGCACATGATGTGTGGGACCAGTGTGGAGGGGCTCAGCACATGAGGATGTGTGGGACCAGTGTGGAGAGGCTCAACACATGATGTGTGGGACCTGTGTGGAGGTGCTCAACACATGATGTGTGGGACCAGTGTGGAGGGGCTCAACACATGATGTGTGGGACCTGTGTGGAGGTGCTCAGCACATGATGTGTGGGACCAGTGTGGAGGGGCTCAGCACATGATGTGTGGGACCAGTGTGGAGGGGCTCAACACATGATGTGTGGGACCTGTGTGGAGGTGCTCAACACATGATGTGTGGGACCAGTGTGGAGGGGCTCAACACAGGATGTGTGGGACCAGTGTTAAGGGGATGAGCCCATGAGGATGTGTGGGACCAGTGTGGAGGGGCTCAGCACATGAGGATGTGTGGGACCAGTGTGGAGGGGATGAGCCCATGAGGATGTGTGGGACCTGTGTGGAGGGGTTCATGAAGGCGAGCTGACTGCAGGTTGTGGGGGCGATCGAATGGCGCTGGACTGTGTCATCCTAAACAACCAACATCTAAGGTGTTTATACAAATTGTGTGTGTTCTCCTTGCTGGGTGTATGTCTTTCATTGTAATATTCACAACAGTTCTGGTATTGTTCATGATTATTCATTCTCTTTTATTTGTCAATATATATATTTCTTTGTACGTCCTGAGAACTTGTTCTGTTGTTAACTCGTGATTGGTAGGAGCCGTAGCCAGGGTTGCTACACCTGCTAGTCTGTAGTGAGGTCAGGTTTGGTCACTTGTTCCTTCTCACACTTGGTCGACATATCTCTGTCTGGCCGTCACACCCTTGAGGTCTGGCGGTGTTACGACCTTTGACACCAACGACCACCTTGTCAATAGTCTACCACAGAGAGTTGTTGGTAGTAGCCACACGTCTGGTTCGGTAATGTTCCTCACACCTGCCATGGCAGCCAGCCATGTGCGGTCCTTGCGACGGCCGCCACAGTAGAATCATAATACACAAGTTCCTCCTTAAAAGGCGTCTGAGTGGCCCAGGCGGCTGGGGTGGAGGTGTGCCTGGCGTGAGCAGTGCGGGGCCTTTGAAATGACGGGTTGCGAGCACCGCTGGTCGTGGCTGTGCTGTGTGCTTAGGGCTCATACATTCAAAAGTCACTCCAAGTGCGAGAATGACTGAAAAAGGAAATAGAAGTAAATGTAGCGTAGGAAAGAAGAGTGAAATTAAACAAACAAACATTTAGTCCATGTTATCAAGTCGACTTAACGAGGTCAAACATTGCCTTTAGTCGTGATCCAAACATCAACTGAGAAAAATTCAAAAAATCTTCAAAATTCACAGACATCTTAGAAGATTTGTGGATGTCATTCAAAAGACTTGCCACATCAAACCAAAAATCCCATAGCATGAAGGAGGAGAGAGTGGAAGGTAGAGATCACGTAGTTAAATAGATGATAATAACTCTAGTAGGAAGAGAAATGTTAAGAAAATATTACAAGACTCACAAGCTCTGGTAAGCAGCCATGTTTCTGATAATGTGAGAGAATGTAGGATTAAGATGATTAGTATGCGAAATTATAGAAAGAAGAATAAAAAAAAAAAATCAGAGTAATATATGATGAGCCAAAAGTATGTATGTATATATATGAAGATGAAATCGCGCATCAGTAGTTCATACAATTTCATTTAACATGTAATTTTTCTGTATATGTGGCACGACATGTTTCGTGGAGACAATCCACCTCATCAGGTGTCAGTACTTAACAAAGTTATTCAAATCCCACCTTCACACTTGGTTCCCGCCGTCCAACACCAATCTTTCTAGACCAACCACTGTCCACTTTGTCTGGCCATAACCGTTGTAAGGGAGGGTGATTAAGGGGGGGTCAGGTGGCCGGGGTTGACCTGGGTAGCTGGGTGTGTCTTGAACCACTTTTTTTTTTCGTTTTCGTGTTTTGTCAAGTCTCGCACAATGATTTGGTTAATGCTAGGATGGGCTTTGAAGTTGCCTGGGGACAAATTGAATTTTTGTAGTATTAGCAGTTAAGAAAGATTCAATGACGTTACCTGTGGTATAATCAGCGGAGGGGTGTAGAATAACGGGATTTTCAAGACCTATGGCTGATCATTTTTATGACAAAATGTTTAGCGATCGCATTTTTGTATATTATATATTTTTCTTTCTTTCTTTCATACTATTCGCCATTTCCCGCATTAGCGAGGTAGCGTTAAGAACAGAGGACTGGGCCTTAGAGGGAATATCCTCACCTGACCCCCTTCTCTGTTCCTTCTTTTGGAAAATTAAAAAAAAAAAAAAAAGAAAAAAAAAAAAAACGAGAGGGGAGGATTTCCAGCCACCCGCTCCCTCCCCTTTTAGTCGCCTTCTACGACACGCAGGGAATACGTGGGAAGTATTCTTTCTCCCCTATCCCCAGGGATATATATATATATATATATATATATATATATATATATATATATATATATATATATATATATATATATGCTGATGGCTCTCAGTCTTGGAGAAGGTATTCATCGTGACCAGGCCTCAAAAGGACAAGAGAAAATGATTATACAGAGGAACATAGAAAGGAATAGTAAACCTGCTTTACAAAGCGGGTTTGCGGGAGCAGGTCATACCTCTCTTTTCTTTAGAAGCTTTTGAGCTTTTAGAAGAAGAGGATGAAGATGAAGAAGATGACGACGACGAAGAAGAAGAAGAAGATGATGAAGAAGAAGAAGAAGAAGAAGAAGAAGAAGAAGAAGAAGAAGAAGAAGAAGAAGAAGATGAAGAAGACGAAGAAGAAGAAGAAGAAGAAGATGAAGAAGACGAAGAAGAAGAAGAAGAAGAAGAAGAAGAAGAAGAATGGTAAGAAAACGATCGTCCGGAGTGGAAGCAAAAGTAATGATGATAGGTGTATGTAGCACTATGGCAGGACAACATCCGGTAAGCTGGGGTATGATGTGGGGCGGTAACCTGGTCTGGACGAGGCATATGTGCATCTGTGACCTACTGACACAGAGGGTGTATGATGGTTCCAGCCACCGCTGTAACACTCCTATGTCAGGTGGGTAGTGCTTCCCTGGGCGGCTACTGACCACAGCCTGGTCACACGGAGGGTGTATGATGGTTCCACTCACCACTTCATCATCCCTGCGTCATAACGGCAGTGTGAGGAAATGGGACCACTGGGAAACAAATGTAGGAATACCTTCCTGCCTCCAGTGGATGGCCTTCGTATCTGGAATACATATATATGTAGCTCTCGGTTTTTGAGAGGATGAGTTGTGGATCGTTGTACCTGCTGGAGTTGTGGGGTGTTGTACTTGCTGGAATTGTCGGTTGTTATACGTGCTGGAGTTGTGGAGTGTTGTACCTGCTGGAGTTGTGGGGTGTTGTACCTGCTGGAATTGTGGGGTGTTGTACCTGTTGGAGTTGTGAGGTGTTGTATCTGCTGGAGTTGTGGGGTGGTGTACCTGCTGGAGTTGTGGGGTGTTGTACCTGCTGGAGTTGTGGAGTGTTGTACCTGCTGGAGTTGTGGGGTGTTGTACCTGCTGGAGTTGTGGGGTGTTGTACCTGCTGGAGTTGTGGAGTGTTGTACCTGCTGGAGTTGTGGGGTGGTGTACCTGCTGGAGTTGTGGGGTGTTGTACCTGCTGGAGTTGTGAGGTGTTGTACCTGCTGGAGTTGTGAAGTGTTGTACCTGCTGGAGTTGTGGAGTGTTGTACCTGCTGGAGTTGTGGAGTGTTGTACCTGCTGGAGTTGTGAAGTGTTGTACCTGCTAGAGTTGTGGGGTGTTGTACCTGCTGGAGTTGTGAGATGTTGTACCTGCTGGAGTTGTGAAGTGTTGTACGTGCTGGAGTTGTGGGGTGTTGTACCTGCTGGAGTTGGGGAGTGTTGTACCTGCTGGAGTTGTGAGGTGTTGTACCTGGTGGAATTGTGTGGTGTTGTACCTGCTGGAGTTGTAGGGTGTTGTACCTGCTGGAGTTGTAGGGTGTTGTACCTGCTGGAGTTGTGGAGTGTTGTACGTGCTGGTGTTGTGGAGTGTTGTACCTGCTGGAGTTGTGGGGTGTTGTACGTGCTGGAGTTGGGGAGTGTTGTACCTGCTGGAGTTGTGGAGTGTTGTACCTGCTGGAGTTGTGAGGTGTTGTACCTGGTGGAGTTGTGTGGTGTTGTACCTGCTGGAGTTGTAGGGTGTTGTACCTGCTGGAGTTGTGGAGTATTGTGCCTGCTGGAGTTGTGGAGTGTTGTACCTGCTGGAGTTGTGGAGTGTTGTGCCTGCTGGAGTTGTGGGGTGTTGTACCTGCTGGAGTTGGCACCAGCTGTGCAGCCCCCTAACCCCTCCCCACAGCCGGCTGAGCGGCCCCCGTCACTGGAGGTCTTGGTGTTGAGCAGGGAATGATAATAATAGTATGATGATGACGATGATGATGATGTGATGATGATGACGTGAGAGCATCAAGGATGCCGGCCACCTGGTTGGACGACCTCACTCGTGTGTGTGTGTGTGCAGGTGGCGGCCCACGCGCTCACCCACCACGAGTTCCTTCAAGCGATGTTTCATTTTCATAGATTCCCAATTAGTGATGGGACGTGCTGGAAAGTCTAACTACTTACTACTGCTTTGTATCTATTTTGTTGTTGTTTTTGATCTACTACAACATGGGTTTTGTCAGTAAGTGACCTAAACTATATAATGATAATGAAAGAAGTTGTTAATTGAAGGAAGTAATGTATGAACGCACCAAGAGGAAGATGGTACATCAGACTGCTGATAACATAGATAGAAGTAAGTTGAGAGTCGGCAGTTAGACGATGGTTTGATCATACCTCACCTTACTGACTGACTGACACACAGAAGACACTTCCAGCACCGCTCACCTTCCAGTGCAGTCTGTCGCACGGGGTAGCAGACGACCCTGTCAAGGAGCCCACCGCTCGCTACGACGACCCGCCCTCAGGAACTGGTACCTACCCTTGGAGCCACGGGAGAACAGCCTAATCCCGCTCATCACAAGCGCACAAAGAGGGAGCCACCTTCACCAGCCCGACGGCCGACACCAGATGGACAAGGCAGGACCGATCGCTGACCTGTGCTCTTGGACCACATCCTGTGAAGGGAGTGGGTCCATGTTAGGGCTTTGACTGAGCACACCTCAAGGTCCTGGTAAGTGAGCCCTAACCCTCTGAGAGCACTCGCACTTTCTTGGCACCAAGCGTCGCGCCAATCTAATGTGGCAGATGTCACATGTACGGTGCCTTTCCTGGTGAAATCCCGTACGCCCTGAAGGACTTCCGGGGTGTCGTAATAGCTGCACTTGTGCTGATGTGCAGCTGAAAGTGCGACATGGACACCAGAGACCCGAGTATCAATAATGAAAGCCTCTGTTCCTTTGGAAGCAACGATATCCAGCTTCCTAAAGGACCCCACGACCGGAATGCGGGGCTCACAGGACACTTCGTACCCCCTCTGTCTCAGTCGTCCGGCCAAATAGGCACTGATGTTGTCGTGCCTCTTTACCCTCCCACCATGGGCACATCTGAGCGATATGCCCGAGCGTACCGGGCTTATGACAGGTGTCGCAGAGGCCGTTGATCTCGGGTCGGCCTCTGGAAGCCCTGGCGGGGGTGGGTAGAGCGCCAATCCTCACTTGGACAGCCTTCACGTGGTCAGACCCGGACAGGAAGCGGTTCCCACTGTTTACCCATCCACTAACCTGAGGCACGGTAGCACATGGAGCGAGACCCGCACCGTCGACGGTGCTGATCACATTAACCCTCCATACGCGATGGCGTTCAAGTTTATTACTCGCTGCCGACCAGCAATGCACGCGGGTCCAGTCCAGCGCTGCAGCTTCCTCAACACTGCAGGCTCCCGGACAGCCGCCTGAATCACCGGGTCGGTCGAGGTGAGTAATTTCTCGAACCTGGCTTGTTTATTTAGTCGGACGGTTGAGACAAAGTCCGGTATACCAAGCCCACCATCTCCTGCCGCCGAGTGGAAGTAAGCACAGGGCACATCATGGGCGAAACGGAGCCAGCGGCGAACCGCGAGTCGCACCTTGTCTGTCCATGCGTGCTAGCTGTGTCTTATACACTTCCCCCTGCACCTAGTGATGCATGAGCTTTGGCACTAGATGACCCACGAGCAACGCAGTCCGCTGTTGAGGTTTTAGAGGGGCTCTGGTGATGTTACGGAGCCCCTCCTCTAGCAGGGCACCGTAGGATTTTCGCCTTTCTCCTGCTCCGACGAGAACACCGAGGTACTGATAGTCGTCCTCAGCGTTCATGGAGCCGATAGCGCTACCTAAGACTTGAAACGTCCTACTTTTGTTGACGTACCAAGTCTTACGCTTGCCGTCGACCTCCATGCACCAGCGGCTCCTGCTGACCCCTGCACCTGACACGTCCAGCCACTGAGAACCCCCTGAGATCCCCCTAAATGGCAGCCGACGCACCCACCCGCCAGTGGCTCCTGGGGACACCTGCAGGTGACGCTCCGCACGTCCACCTCACAGAGGTTCCTGGAAATTTCTCTTCCTGGATCCTCTTCCACCAGTTCCTCTTTGGGGTCGGGGGTCATCATGGGTCATGTCCCCACCTACCCCTACCTGGGGAAGGGGAAGCCTGCTTACCGGTCCTCCTCCTTCGAGCAGTGGCCACCATTTGTCTCTCCAAATGAGGGCTGCTAACCAGCCCTGGCCTCTCTGAGCGAGAGCTACTAACCACCTCTCGCTCGTACAGGCACGAGACACCGCTCACTACGCTTCACCTAAATAGACACTAAAAGGCTTTTGTGACATCCCTGACCACACTCCCGGAACGAAAGTTGTCCGGGCGAGGCGGTCTGCCGCCTCCTGCGTGGCTTTGTCTCCCGCAGGACAGACCCCCGCACCAGCCTCCGCTGCAAGGTAGTTCATGGCCCAACACCCGCCACACAAGGTAACACTATGGCCCATTACTCCATGATGGGGACCATGGCTCAACACCCCCTGGAGGAAGACGTCGTGGCTCAACACCCCCTGAAGGGGGATCCACGTGGCTCAATACCCCCTGGAGGGGGATCCATGTGGCTCAACACCCCCTGGAGGAGAGCCACGTATCTCAACACCCCCTGGAGGGGGACCACGTGGCTCAGCCCCCTGGAGGGGGAACACGTGGCCTAGCAGCCCCTGGGGGATCACTTAGCCAAGCATCGTCATGTTCGACCACCTGGTTCAGAATAATGACAGCACGGGGATAATAATGTTATGCCACGCACCATCTCCTCGTCCGCATTACACACACATGGAGAGAATATCTCTGTTCTACTTAAGTGAACAGTGATAATGACCTGAGGGATGGGGTGAAAACCCGCCTTCCCACACCTGACCACATACACCCACGGGGTATTGCCACACCTCACACTCTAAAAAGTCATATCCTAGCCACATCTAGTCATCTGACCACGTAATTAAATATGTATATATATACATAAGAGTGTGTGTGGGGGGGGGGGTTGTAAAGTTCTTAGAATGGCGCTACCAGATAGGACAAGAAATAAAGAAATAATGGACTTGAACAAGAAAAAATAGATTCCAGTCGGATGTGAGTAAATATTGGTTCGGAAATAGAGTAGTAGATATATGGAACAAACTGCCAAGTTTAGTAGTGGAAGCTGCGTCTTCAGGGAGCTGTAAACGAAGGTTGGATGTGTTTATAGGTTCAAGCCGTTGGTTGTAGGGTGGCCAGATTCGGGACATGCTTAGCATGGACCAATATATATATATATATATATATATATATATATATATATATATATATATATATATATATATATATATATTTTTTTTTTTTTTTTTTTTTTTTTTTTTTTTTTTTTAATTTTTCGCTGTCTCCCGCGTTTGCGAGGTAGCGCAAGGAAACAGACGAAAGAAATGGCCCAACCCCCCCCATACACATGTACATACACACGTCCACACACGCAAATATACATACCTACACAGCTTTCCATGGTTTACCCCAGACGCTTCACATGCCTTGATTCAATCCACTGACAGCACGTCAACCCCTGTATACCACATCGCTCCAATTCACTCTATTCCTTGCCCTCCTTTCACCCTCCTGCATGTTCAGGCCCCGATCACACAAAATCCTTTTCACTCCATCTTTCCACCTCCAATTTGGTCTCCCTCTTCTCCTCGTTCCCTCCACCTCCGACACATATATCCTCTTGGTCAATCTTTCCTCACTCATTCTCTCCATGTGCCCAAACCACTTCAAAACACCCTCTTCTGCTCTCTCAACCACGCTCTTTTTATTTCCACACATCTCTCTTACCCTTACGTTACTTACTCGATCAAACCACCTCACACCACACATTGTCCTCAAACATCTCATTTCCAGCACATCCATCCTCCTACGCACAACTCTATCCATAGCCCACGCCTCGCAACCATACAACATTGTTGGAACTACTATTCCTTCAAACATACCCATTTTTGCTTTCCGGGATAATGTTCTCGACTTCCACACATTTTTCAAGGCTCCCAAAATTTTCGCCCCCTCCCCCACCCTATGATCCACTTCCGCTTCCATGGTTCCATCCGCTGACAGATCCACTCCCAGATATCTAAAACACTTCACTTCCTCCAGCCTCTCACCATTCAAACTCACCTCCCAATTGACTTGACCCTCAACCCTACTGTACCTAATGACCTTGCTCTTATTGACATTTACTCTTAACTTTCTTCTTCCACACACTTTACCAAACTCCGTCACCAGCTTCTGCAGTTTCTCACATGAATCCGCCACCAGCGCTGTATCATCAGCGAACAACAACTGACTCACTTCCCAAGCTCTCTCATCCCCAACAGACTTCATACTTGCCCCTCTTTCCAAAACTCTTGCATTTACCTCCCTAACAACCCCATCCATAAACAAATTAAACAACCATGGAGACATCACACACCCCTGCCGCAAACCTACATTCACTGAGAACCAATCACTTTCCTCTCTTCCTACACGTACACATGCCTTACATCCTCGATAAAAACTTTTCACTGCTTCTAACAACTTTCCTCCCACACCATATATTCTTAATACCTTCCACAGAGCATCTCTATCAACTCTATCATATGCCTTCTCCAGATCCATAAATGCTACATACAAATCCATTTGCTTTTCTAAGTATTTCTCACATACATTCTTCAAAGCAAACACCTGATCCACACATCCTCTACCACTTCTGAAACCACACTGCTCTTCCCCAATCTGATGCTCTGTACATGCCTTCACCCTCTCAATCAATACCCTCCCATATAATTTACCAGGAATACTCAACAAACTTATACCTCTGTAATCTGAGCACTCACTCTTATCCCCTTTGCCTTTGTACAATGGCACTATGCAAGCATTCCGCCAATCCTCAGGCACCTCACCATGAGTCATACATACATTAAATAACCTTACCAACCAGTCAACAATACAGTCACCCCCTTTTTTAATAAATTCCACTGCAATACCATCCAAACCTGCTGCCTTGCCGGCTTTCATCTTCCGCAAAGCTTTTACTACCTCTTCTCTGTTTACCAAATCATTTTCCCTAACCCTCTCACTTTGCACACCACCTCGACCCAAACACCCTATATCTGCCACTCTGTCATCAGACACATTCAACAAACCTTCAAAATACTCATTCCATCTCCTTCTCACATCACCACTACTTGTTATCACCTCCCCATTTACGCCCTTCACTGAAGTTCCCAGGAGAGACTGTGTACAGAATGGAAAAAGGTGAGAACAATGGAAGTAAGGGGAGTGGGGGAGGAATGGGATGTATTTAGGGAATCAGTGATGGATTGCGCAAAAGATGCTTGTGGCATGAGAAGAGTGGGAGGTGGGCTGTTTAGAAAGGGTAGTGAGTGGTGGGATGAAGAAGTAAGGGTATTAGTGAAAGAGAAGAGAGAGGCATTTGGACGATTTTTGCAGGGAAAAAATGCAATTGAGTGGGAGAAGTATAAAAGAAAGAGACAGGAGGTCAAGAGAAAGGTGCAAGAGGTGAAAAAAAGGGCAAATGAGAGTTGGGGTGAGAGACTATCAGTAAATTTTAGGGAGAATAAAAAGATGTTCTGGAAGGAGGTAAATAGGGTGCGTAAGACAAGGGAGCAAATGGGATATATATATATATATATATATATATATATATATATATATATATATACTTCCCATTTCCTACGTCAGGCGAGGTAGCTCCAAGAACAGACGAAAAAATGGCTTCATTCGCTCTCATCCATTCTCTAAAATGTAATGGCTAATGCACCGACATCTCAGCCAAAACCAGACCCAACAGACCTCTCCTTGGTTTCCATAGGTGGCTTCATGTGCTTAGATTCAGTCCATTGACAATATGTCGCCCCCTGTATACCATATTGCTCCAATTTCGTCTATCCCGTGCACATCTTTCATCCTCCTGCATGTTCAGGTCACGAGCATCCAGAATCTTTTTTTACTCCATCCCTATACAGTCTGGTCTTCCCCTCTCATCTACCCGTCCTCCTCAGACACACACACACACACACACACACACACACACACACACACACACACACACACACACCCTCCTCCTCAAACTTTTCTCTTTCCCTCCATATGTAAATATGTAGCAAACTGTATATAATGAGACAATATCTTTCTTAATTCCATCTTGACAAACAGACGAAAGATTTAGATGTCCTTTCTCTCTGATGTATATATATATATATATATATATATATATATATATATATATATATATATATATATCCTTCCTTCCTTCAAACTATTCGCCATTTCCCACATTAGCGAGGTAACGTTAAGAACAGAGGACTGGGCCTTTGAGGATATATCCTCACTTGGCCCCCTTCTCTGCTCCTTCTTTTGGAAAATAAAAAAAAAGGGAGGGGAGGATTTCCAGCCCCCCGCTCCCTCCCCTTTTAGTCGCCATTTATGACACGCAGGGAATACGTGGGAAGTATTCTTTCTCCCCTATATATCCCTGGGGATAGGGGAGAAAGAATACATCCATATATATATATGTATATATATATATATATATATATATATATATATATATATATATATATATATATATATATATTTTTTTTTTTTTTTATACTTTGTCGCTGTCTCCCGCGTTTGCGAGGTAGCGCAAGGAAACAGACGAAAGAAATGGCCCCCCCCCCCCCCCATACACATGTATATACATACGTCCACACACGCAAATATACATACCTACACAGCTTTCCATGGTTTACCCCAGACGCTTCACATGCCTTGATTCAATCCACTGACAGCACGTCAACCCCGGTATACCACATCGCTCCAATTCACTCTATTCCTTGCCCTCCTTTCACCCTCCTGCATGTTCAGGCCCCGATCACACAAAATCTTTTTCACTCCATCTTTCCACCTCCAATTTGGTCTCCCTCTTCTCCTTGCTCCCTCCACCTCCGACACATATATCCTCTTGGTCAATCTTTCCTCACTCATCCTCTCCATGTGCCCAAACCACTTCAAAACACCCTATTCTGTTCTCTCAACCACGCTCTTTTTATTTCCACACATCTTTCTTACCCTTACGTTACTCACTCGATCAAACCACCTCACACCACACATTGTCCTCAAACATCTCATTTCCAGCACATCCATCCTCCTGCGCACAACTCTATCCATAGCCCACGCCTCGCAACCATACAACATTGTTGGAACCACTATTCCTTCAAACATACCCATTTTTGCTTTCCGAGATAATGTTCTCGACTTCCACACATTCTTCAAGGCCCCCAGAATTTTCGCCCCCTCCCCCACCCTATGATCCACTTCCGCTTCCATGGTTCCATCCGCTGCCAGATCCACTCCCAGATATCTAAAACACTTCACTTCCTCCAGTTTTTCTCCATTCAAACTCACCTCCCAATTGACTTGACCCTCAACCCTACTGTACCTAATAACCTTGCTCTTATTCACATTTACTCTTAACTTTCTTCTTTCACACACTTTACCAAACTCAGTCACCAGCTTCTGCAGTTTCTCACATGAATCAGCCACCAGCGCTGTATCATCAGCGAACAACAACTGACTCACTTCCCAAGCTCTCTCATCCCCAACAGACTTCATACTTGCCCCTCTTTCCAAAACTCTTGCATTTACCTCCCTAACAACCCCATCCATAAACAAATTAAACAACCATGGAAACATCACACACCCCTGCCGCAAACCTACATTCACTGAGAACCAATCACTTTCCTCTCTTCCTACTTTGTCGCTGTCTCCCGCGTTAGCGAGGTAGCGCAAGGAAACAGACGAAAGAGTGGCCCAACCCACCCACATACACATGTATTTACATACACATCCACACACGCACATATACATACCTATACATCTCAACGTATACATATATATACACACTCAGACATATACATATATACACATGTACATAATTCATACAGTCTGCCCTTATTCCTTCCCGTCGCCACCCCGCCACACATGAAATGAAACCCCCCCTCCCCCAAGGTAGCGCTAGGAAAAGACAACAAAGGCCACATTCGTTCACACTCAGTCTCTAGCTGTCATGTATAATGCACAGAAACCACAGCTTCCTTTCCACATCCAGGCCCAACAAAACTTTCCATGGTTTACCCCAGACGCTTCACATGCCCTGGTTCAATCCATTGACAGCACGTCGACCCCGGTTTACCACATCGTTCCAATTCACTCTATTCCTTGCCCGCCTTTCACCCTCCTGCATGTTCAGGCCCCGATCGCTCAAAATCTTTTTCACTCCATCTTTCCACCTCCAGTTTGGTCTCCCACTTCTCGTTCCCTCCACCTCTGACACATATATCCTCTTTGTCAATCTTTCCTCACTCATTCTCTCCATGTGACCAAACCATTTCAAAACACCCTCTTCTGCTCTCTCAACCACATTCTCTTTATTACCACACCTCTCTCACCCTTTCATTATTTACTCGATCAAACCACCTCACACCACATATTGACCTCAGACATCTCATTTCCAGCACATCCACCCTCCTCCGCACAACTCTATTTATAGTCCACGCCTCGCAACCATATAACATTATTGGAACCACTATTCCTTCAAACATACCCATTTTCACTTTCCAAGATAACGTTCTCGACTTCCACACATTTTTCATCGCTCCCAGAACTTACGCCCCCTCCCCCACCCTATGACTCACTTCCGCTTCCATGGTTCCATCCGCTGCCAAATCCACTCCCAGATATCTAAATCACTTCACTTCCTCCAGTTTTTCTCCATTCAAACTTACCCCCCAGTGGACTTGTCCTTCAACCCTACTGTACCTAATAACCTTACTCTTATTCACATTTACTCTTAGCTTTACCAAACTCAGTCTCCAGCTTCTGCAGTTTCCCACCCGAATCAGCCACCAGCGCTGTATTATCAGCGAACAACAACTGACTGACTTCCCAAGCTCTCTCATCCACAACAGACTACATACTTGTCTTCCTTTCCAAAACTCTTGCATTCACCTCCCTAACAACCTCATCCATAAACAAATTAAACAACCATGGAGACATCACGCACCCCTGCCGCAAACCAACATTCATTGAGAACCAATTACTTTCCTCTCTTTCTACACGTACACATGCCTTACACCCTCGATAAAACTTTTCACTGCTTCTAACAACTTACCTCCCACACCATATATTCTTAGTACCTTCCACAGAGCATCTCTATCAACTCTATCATATGCCTTCTCCAGATCCATAAATGCTACATACAAATCCATCTGCTTTTCTAAGTATTTCTCACACACATTTTTGAAAACAAACACCTGATCCACACATCCTCTGCCACTTCTGAAACCACACCGCTCTTTCCCAGTCTGGTGCTCTGTACATTCCTTCACCCTCTCAATCAATATCCTCTCATATGATTTCCCAGGAATACGCAACAAACTTATACTTTTGTAATTGCAACACTCACCTCTATCTCCTTTGCCTTTGTACAATGGCACTATACATGCATTCCGCTAATGCTCAGGCACTTCACCATGAACCATACATACATTGACTATCTTCACCAACAAGTCCACAACACAGTCACCCCCTTTTTCAATAAATTCCACTGCAATACCATCCAAACACGCCGCCCTGCCGGCTTTTTTCTTCCGCAAAGCTTTCACTACCTCTTCTCTGTTTACCAAATCATTCTCCCTAACCCTCTCACTTTGCACACCACCTCGACCAAAACACCCTATATCTGCCACTCTATCATCACACACATTCAGCAAACCTTCAAAATACTCACTCCATCTCCTTCTCACATCACCACTACTTGTTATCACCTCCCCATTTGCCCCCTTCACCGATGTTCAGATTTATTCTCTCGTCTTACCTCCTTCCAAAACATCTTTTTATTTTCCCTAAAATCTAATGATACTCTCTCACCCCAACTCTCATTTGCCCTCTTTTTCACCTCTTGCACCTTTCTCTTGACCTCCTGCCTCCTTCCTTTTTACATCTCCTAGTCATTTGCACTATTTCCCTGAAAAATCATCCAAATGCCTCTCTCTTCTCTCTCAATAACAATCTTACTTCTTCATCCTACCACTCACTAACCTTTCTAGTCTGCCCACCTCCCACCTTTCTCATGCCATAAGCATCTTCTGCGCAAGCCATCACTGCTCCCCTAAATACATCCCATTCCACCCCAATTCCCCTTACGTCATTTCCTCTCACCTTTTTCCATTCTCACTCAATCTCTCGTGGTACTTCCTCACGCAAGTCTTCTTTCCAAGCTCACTTACTCTCATCACTCTCTTCACCCCAACATTCTCTCTTCTTTTCTGAAAACCTCTACAAATCTTCACCTTCGCCTCCACAAGATAATGATCAGACATCCCTCCAGCTGCACCTCTCAGCGCATTAACATCCAAAAGTCTCTTTCGCGCGCCTATCAATCAGGTGTGGATCAGGTGTTTGCTTTGAAGAATGTATGTGAGAAATACTTAGAAAAGCAAATGGATTTGTATGTAGCATTTATGGATCTGGAGAAGGCATATGATAGAGTTGATAGAGATGCTCTGTGGAGGTATTAAGAATATATGGTGTGGGAGGCAAGTTGTTAGAAGAAGTGAAAAGTTTTTATCGAGGATGTAAGGCATGTGTACGTGTAGGAAGAGAGGAAAGTGATTGGTTCTCAGTGAATGTAGGTTTGCGGCAGGGGTGTGTGATGTCTCCATGGTTGTTTAATTTGTTTATGGATGGGGTTGTTAGGGAGGTGAATGCAAGAGTTTTGGAAAGAGGGGCAAGTATGAAGTCTGTTCTGGATGAGAGAGCTTGGGAAGTGAGTCAGTTGGTGTTCGCTGATGATACAGCGCTGGTGGCTGACTCATGTGAGAAACTGCAGAAGCTGGTGACTGAGTTTGGTAAAGTGTGTGAAAGAAGAAAGTTAAGAGTAAATGTGAATAAGAGCAAGGTAATTAGGTACAGTAGGGTTGAGGGTCAAGTCAATTGGGAGGTAAGTTTGAATGGAGAAAAACTGGAGGAAGTAAAGTGTTTTAGATATCTGGGAGTGGATCTGGCAGCGGATGGAACCATGGAAGCGGAAGTGGATCATAGGGTGGGGGAGGGGGCGAAAATCCTGGGAGCCTTGAAGAATGTGTGGAAGTCGAGATCATTATCTCGGAAAGCAAAAATGGGTATGTTTGAAGGAATAGTGGTTCCAACAATGTTGTATGGTTGCGAGGCGTGGGCTATGGATAGAGTTGTGCGCAGGAGGATGGATGTGCTGGAAATGAGATGTTTGAGGACAATGTGTGGTGTGAGGTGGTTTGATCGAGTAAGTAACGTAAGGGTAAGAGAGATGTGTGGAAATAAAAAGAGCGTGGTTGAGAGAGCAGAAGAGGGTGTTTTGAAATGGTTTGGTCACATGGAGAGAATGAGTGAGGAAAGATTGACCAAGAGGATATATGTGTCGAAGGTGGAGGGAACGAGGAGAAGTGGGAGACCAAATTGGAGGTGGAAAGATGGAGTGAAAAAGATTTTGTGTGATCGGGGCCTGAACATGCAGGAGAGTGAAAGGCGGGCAAGGAATAGAGTGAATTGGATCGATGTGGTATACCGGGGTTGACGTGCTGTCAGTGGATTGAATCAGGGCATGTGAAGCGTCTGGGGTAAACCATGGAAAGCTGTGTAGGTATGTATATTTGCGTGTGTGGACGTATGTATATATATGTGTATGGGGGTGGGTTGGGCCATTTCTTTCGTCTGTTTCCTTGCACTACCTCGCAAACGCGGGAGACAGCGACAAAGTAAAAAAAAAAAAAAAAAGAAAAAAAAAAAAAAATATATATATATATATATATATGATTTGGTAAACAGAGAAGAGGTAGTAAAAGCTTTGCGGAAGATGAAAGCCGGCAAGGCAGCAGGTTTGGATGGTATTGCAGTGGAATTTATTAAAAAAGGGGGTGACTGTATTGTTGACTGGTTGGTAAGGTTATTTAATGTATGTATGACTCATGGTGAGGTGCCTGAGGATTGGCGGAATGCGTGCATAGTGCCATTGTACAAAGGCAAAGGGGATAAGAGTGAGTGCTCAAATTACAGAGGTATAAGTTTGTTGAGTATTCCTGGTAAGTTATATGGGAGGGTATTGATTGAGAGGGTGAAGGCATGTACAGAGCATCAGATTGGGGAAGAGCAGTGCGGTTTCAGAAGTGGTAGAGGATGTGTGGATCAGGTGTTTGCTTTGAAGAATGTATGTGAGAAATACTTAGAAAAGCAAATGGATTTGTATGTAGCATTTATGGATCTGGAGAAGGCATATGATAGAGTTGATAGAGATGCTCTGTGGAAGGTATTAAGAATATATGGTGTGGGAGGCAAGTTGTTAGAAGCAGTGAAAAGTTTTTATCGAGGATGTAAGGCATGTGTACGTGTAGGAAGAGAGGAAAGTGATTGGTTCTCAGTGAATGTAGGTTTGCGGCAGGGGTGTGTGATGTCTCCATGGTTGTTTAATTTGTTTATGGATGGGGTTGTTAGGGAGGTAAATGCAAGAGTCCTGGAAAGAGGGGCAAGTATGAAGTCTGTTGGGGATGAGAGAGCTTGGGAAGTGAGTCAGTTGTTGTTCGCTGATGATACAGCGCTGGTGGCTGATTCATGTGAGAAACTGCAGAAGCTGGTGACTGAGTTTGGTAAAGTGTGTGGAAGAAGAAAGTTAAGAGTAAATGTGAATAAGAGCAAGGTTATTAAGTACAGTAGGGGTGAGGGTCAAGTTAATTGGGAGGTGAGTTTGAATGGAGAAAAACTGGAGGAAGTGAAGTGTTTTAGATATCTGGGAGTGGATCTGTCAGTGGATGGAACCATGGAAGCGGAAGTGGATCATAGGGTGGGGGAGGGGGCGAAAATTTTGGGAGCCTTGAAAAATGTGTGGAAGTCGAGAACATTATCTCGGAAAGCAAAAATGGGTATGTTTGAAGGAATAGTGGTTCCAACAATGTTGTATGGTTGCGAGGCGTGGGCTATGGATAGAGATGTGCACAGGAGGATGGATGTGCTGGAAATGAGATGTTTGAGGAAAATGTGTGGTGTGAGGTGGTTTGATCGAGTAAGTAACGTAAGGGTAAGAGAGATGTGTGGAAATAAAAAGAGCGTGGTTGAGAGAGCAGAAGAGGGTGTTTTGAAATGGTTTGGGCACATGGAGAGAATGAGTGAGGAAAGATTGACCAAGAGGATATATGTGTCGGAGGTGGAGGGAACGAGGAGAAGAGGGAGACCAAATTGGAGGTGGAAAGATGGAGTGAAAAAGATTTTGTGTGATCGGGGCCTGAACATGCAGGAGGGTGAAAGGAGGGCAAGGAATAGAGTGAATTGGAGCGATGTGGTATACAGGGGTTGACGTGCTGTCAGTGGATTGAATCAAGGCATGTGAAGCGTCTGGGGTAAACCATGGAAAGCTGTGTAGGTATGTATATTTGCGTGTGTGGACGTGTGTATGTACATGTGTATGGGGGGGGGGGGTTGGGCCATTTCTTTCGTCTGTTTCCTTGCGCTACCTCGCAAACGCGGGAGACAGCGACAAAGTATAAAAAAAAAAAAAAAAAAAAAAAAAAAAATATATATATATATATATATATATATATATATATATATATATATGTATATATATATATATATATATATATCATATGCCTTCTCCAGATCCATAAATGCTACATACAAATCCATTTGCTTTTCTAAGTATTTCTCACATACATTCTTCAAAGCAAACACCTGATCCACACATCCTCTACCACTTCTGAAACCACACTGCTCTTCCCCAATCTGATGCTCTGTACATGCCTTCACCCTCTCAATCAATACCCTCCCATATAATTTACCAGGAATACTCAACAAACTTATACCTCTGTAATTTGAGCACTCACTCTTATCCCCTTTGCCTTTTTACAGTGGCACTATGCACGCATTCCGCCAGTCCTCAGGCACCTCACCATGAGTCATACATACATTAAATAACCTTACCAACCAGTCAACAATACAATCACCCCCTTTTTTAATAAATTCCGCTGCAATACCATCCAAACCTGCTGCCTTGCCGGCTTTCATCTTCCGCAGAGCTTTTACTACCTCTTCTCTGTTTACCAAATCATTTTCCCTAACCCTCTCACTTTGCACACCACCTCGACCAAAACACCCTATATCTGCCACTATCATCAAACACATTCAACAAACCTTCAAAATACTCACCCCATCTCCTTCTCACATCACCACTACTTGTTATCACCTCCCCATTTACGCCCTTCACTGATAGAGTTGATAGAGATGCTCTGTGGAAGGTATTAAGAATATATGGTGTGGGAGGCAAGTTGTTAGAAGCAGTGAAAAGTTTTTATCGAGGATGTAAGGCATGTGTACGTGTAGGAAGAGAGGAAAGTGTTTAGTTCTCAGTGAATGTAGGTTTGCGGCAGGGGTATGTGATGTCTCCATGGTTGTTTAATTTGTTTATGGATGGGGTTGTTAGGGAAGTGAATGCAAGAGTTTTGGAAAGAGGGGCAAGTATGAAGTCTGTTGGGGATGAGAGAGCTTGGGAAGTGAGTCAGTTGTTGTTCGCTGATGATACAGCGCTGGTGGCTGATTCATGTGAGAAACTGCAGAAGCTGGTGACTGAGTTTGGTAAAGTGTGTGAAAGAAGAAAGTTAAGAGTAAATGTGAATAAGAGCACGGTTATTAGGTACAGTAGGGTTGAGGGTCAAGTCAATTGGGAGGTGAGTTTGAATGGAGAAAAACTGGAGGAAGTGAAGTGTTTTAGATATTTGGGAGTGGATCTGGCAGCGGATGGAACCATGGAAGCGGAAGTGGATCATATGGTGGGGGAGGGGGCGAAAATTCTGGGAGCCTTGAAGAATGTGTGGAAGTCGAGAACATTATCTCGGAAAGCAAAAATGGGTATGTTTGAAGGAATAGTGGTTCCAACAATGTTGTATGGTTGCGAGGCGTGGGCTATGGATAGAGTTGTGCGCAGGAGGATGGATGCGCTGGAAATGAGATGTTTGAGGACAATGTGTGGTGTGAGGTGGTTTGATCGAGTAAGTAACGTAAGGGTAAGAGAGATGTGTGGAAATAAAAAGAGCGTGGTTGAGAGAGCAGAAGAGGGTGTTTTGAAATGGTTTGGGCACATGGAGAGAATGAGTGAGGAAAGATTGACCAAGAGGATATATGTGTCGGAGGTGGAGGGAACGAGGAGAAGAGGGAGACCAAATTGGAGGTGGAAAGATGGAGTGAAAAAGATTTTGTGTGATCGGGGCCTGAACATGCAGGAGGGTGAAAGGAGGGCAAGGAATAGAGTGAACTGGAGCGATGTGGTATACCGGGGTTGACGTGCTGTCAGTGGATTGAATCAAGGCATGTGAAGCGTCTGGGGTAAACCATGGAAAGCTGTGTAGGTATGTATATTTGCGTGTGTGGACGTATGTATATACATGTGTATGGGGGTGGGTTGGGCCATTTCTTTCGTCTGTTTCCTTGCGCTACCTCGCAAACGCGGGAGACAGCGACAAAGCAAAAAAAAAAAAAAAAAAAAAAAAAAAATATATATATATATATATATATATATATATATATATATATATATATATATATATATATATATATATATATATATATATATATGCCTCTCATGATCTTTCTTCTCATGCCCAGGTGCATATGCACCAATAATCACCCACCTCTCTCCATCAACTTTCAGTTTTACCCATATTAATCGAGAATTTACTTTCTTACATTCTATCACATACTCCCACAACTCCTGTTTCAGGAGTATTGCTACTCCTTCCCTTGCTCTTGTCCTCTCACTAACCCCTGACTTTACTCCCAAGACATTCCCAGACCACTCTTCCCCTTTACCCTTGAGCTTCGTTTCACTCAGAGCCAAAACATCCAGGTTCCTTTCCTCAAACATACTACCTATCTCTCCTTTTTTCACATCTTGGTTACATCCACACACATTTAGGCACCCCACTCTGAGCCTTCGAGGAGGATGAGCACTCCCCGCGTGACTCCTTCTTCTGTTTCCCATTTTAGAAAGTTAATACAAGGAGGGGAGGATTTCTGGCCCCCCGCTCCCGTCCCCTCTAGTCGCTTTCTACGACACGCGAGGAATACGTGGGAAGTATTCTTTCACCCCTATCCCCAGGGATAATATACATATATATATACATATACACATACACACACATACACATACATACGCACATATACACACACACACACATACATATATATACATATGAAAAATGTAAGAAACAATTTAGAAAACTGAAACTTCTAGCTTGAAATGAATGAAAAAAAATGAATGTCACATAATGGTTCAACCTCTGGCTATGGAAAAAGGAAATGTATAATTTATTTACACAAACGTCAATAGCAGTTCTCATCAATTTAACCACTGTATCAATAAGCTTCAATGTCTAAGCTACATTTTTCTCCAATTTCACTATTTTCTTGTCAAAACACCGTGTATGAAAACTATCACTCCAGTAACACAACTATAAACATTTACTTCCCCTTTAAAAAAAAGTTCTGGGGAAGTCTGTCTCGATACACTGCGGGAAACTCTACCACCTGGCGGGGTTTGTGTTGCAATGGTTCCCGATTCACAAACGTAGTAGCATCACTGGTGGGCCAAGGTAGTTCCAAGGTATATATATATATATATATATATATATATATATATATATATATATATATTTGGGAGCAGCTGAATGAGTGTGATAGTGGTTTTGATGCACGAGACCGGGTTATAGTGATGGGTGATTTGAATGCAAAGGTGAGTAATGTGGCAGTTGAGGGAATAATTGGTATACATGGGGTGTTCAGTGTTGTAAATGGAAATGGTGAAGAGCTTGTAGATTTATGTGCTGAAAAAGGACTGATGATTGGGAATACCTGGTTTAAAAAGCGAGATATACATAAGTATACTTATGTAAGTAGGAGAGATGGCCAGAGAGCGTTATTGGATTACGTGTTAATTGACAGGCGTGCGAAAGAGAGACTTTTGGATGTTAATGTGCTGAGAGGTGCAACTGGAGGGATGTCTGATCATTATCTTGTGGAGGCTAAGGTGAAGATTTGTATGGGTTTTCAGAAAAGAAGAGTGAATGTTGGGGTGAAGAGGGTGGTGAGAGTAAGTGAGCTTGGGAAGGAGACCTGTGTGAAGAAGTACCAGGAGAGACTGAGTACAGAATGGGAAAAAGTGAGAACAATGGAAGTAAGGGGAGTGGGAGAGGAATGGGATGTATTTAGGGAATCAGTGATGGATTGCGCAAAAGATGCTTGTGGCATGAGAAGAGTGGGAGGTGGGTTGATTAAAAAGGGTAGTGAGTGGTGGGATGAAGAAGTAAGAGTATTAGTGAAAGAGAAGAGAGAGGCATTTGGACGATTTTTGCAGGGAAAAAATGCAATTGAGTGGGAGATGTATAAAAGAAAGAGACAGGAGGTCAAGAGAAAGGTGCAAGAGGTGAAAAAAAGGGCAAATGAGAGTTGGGGTGAGAGAGTATCATTAAATTTTAGGGAGAATAAAAAGATGTTCTGGAAGGAGGTAAATAAAGTGCGTAAGACAAGGGAGCAAATGGGAACTTCAGTGAAGGGCGCAAATGGGGAGGTGATAACAAGTAGTGGTGATGTGAGGAGATGGAGTGAGTATTTTGAAGGTTTGTTGAATGTGTTTGATGATAGAGTGGCAGATATAGGGTGTTTTGGTCGAGGTGGTGTGCAAAGTGAGAGGGTTAGGGAAAATGATTTGGTAAACAGAGAAGAGGTAGTGAAAGCTTTGCGGAAGATGAAAGCCGGCAAGGCAGCAGGTTTGGATGGTATTGCAGTGGAATTTATTAAAAAAGGGGGTGACTGTATTGTTGACTGGTTGGTAAGGTTATTTAATGTATGTATGACTCATGGTGAGGTGCCTGAGGATTGGCGGAATGCGTGCATAGTGCCATTGTACAAAGGCAAAGGGGATAAGAGTGAGTGCTCAAATTACAGAGGTATAAGTTTGTTGAGTATTCCTGGTAAATTATATGGGAGGGTATTGATTGAGAGGGTGAAGGCATGTACAGAGCATCAGATTGGGGAAGAGCAGTGTGGTTTCAGAAGTGGTAGAGGATGTGTGGATCAGGTGTTTGCTTTGAAGAATGTATGTGAGAAATACTTAGAAAAGCAAATGGATTTGTATGTAGCATTTATGGATCTGGAGAAGGCATATGATAGAGTTGATAGAGATGCTCTGTGGAAGGTATTAAGAATATATGGTGTGGGAGGAAAGTTGTTAGAAGCAGTGAAAAGTTTTTATCGAGGATGTAAGGCATGTGTACGTGTAGGAAGAGAGGAAAGTGATTGGTTCTCAGTGAATGTAGGTTTGCGGCAGGGGTGTGTGATGTCTCCATGGTTGTTTAATTTGTTTATGGATGGGGTTGTTAGGGAGGTGAATGCAAGAGTTTTGGAAAGAGGGGCAAGTATGAAGTCTGTTGGGGATGAGAGAGCTTGGGAAGTGAGTCAGTTGTTGTTCGCTGATGATACAGCGCTGGTGGCTGACTCATGTGAGAAACTGCAGAAGCTGGTGAGTGAGTTTGGTAAAGTGTGTGGAAGAAGAAAGTTAAGAGTAAATGTGAATAAGATCAAGGTTATTAGGTACAGTAGGGTTGAGGGTCAAGTCAATTGGGAGGTGAGTTTGAATGGAGAAAAACTGGAGGAAGTAAAGTGTTTTAGATATCTGGGAGTGGATCTGGCAGCGGATGGAGCCATGGAAGCGGAAGTGGATCATAGGGTGGGGGAGGGGGCGAAAATCCTGGGAGCCTTGAAGAATGTGTGGAAGTCGAGAACATTATCTCGGAAAGCAAAAATGGGTATGTTTGAAGGAATAGTGGTTCCAACAATGTTGTATGGTTGCGAGGCGTGGGCTATGGATAGAGTTGTGCGCAGGAGGATGGATGTGCTGGAAATGAGATGTTTGAGGACAATGTGTGGTGTGAGGTGGTTTGATCGAGTGAGTAACGTAAGGGTAAGAGAGATGTGTGGAAATAAAAAGAGCGTGGTTGAGAGAGCAGAAGAGGGTGTTTTGAAGTGGTTTGGGCACATGGAGAGAATGAGTGAGGAAAGATTGACCAAGAGGATATATGTGTCGGAGGTGGAGGGAACGAGGAGAAGAGGGAGACCAAATTGGAGGTGGAAAGATGGAGTGAAAAAGATTTTGTGTGATCGGGGCCTGAATATGCAGGAGGGTGAAAGGAGGGCAAGGAATAGAGTGAATTGGAGCGATGTGGTATACCGGGGTTGACGTGCTGTCAGTGGATTGAATCAAGGCATGTGAAGCGTCTGGGGTAAACCATGGAAAGCTGTGTAGGTATGTATATTTGCGTGTGTGGACGTATGTATATACATGTGTATGGGGGGGAGGCCATTTCTTTCGTCTGTTTCCTTGCGCTACCTCGCAAACGCGGGAGACAGCGACAAAGTATAATAAAAAAAAAAATAATATCTATATATATTTATATATATATATATATATATATATATATATATATATATATATATATATATATATATATATATATACATATATATATACAGAGAGAGAGAGAGAGAGAGAGAGAGAGAGAGAGAGAGAGAGAGATGTGCTTAAGTAGTAGAGGTTCGAATTCTGCTCTCAGAGGGTATAGAGGCTATAGATAGGATTGTGCGGAGGAGAGTGGATGTGTTGGAAATGAGATTTTTGAGGACAATATGTGGTGTGAGGTCGTTTGATCGAGTAAGTAATGAAAGGGTAAGAGAGATGTATGGTAATAATAAGAGTGTGGCTGAGAGAGCAGAAGAGGGTGTATTGAAATGGTTTGGTCACATGGAGAGAATGAGTGAGGAAAGATTGACAAAGAGGATATATATGTGTCAGAGGTAGAGGGAGCGAGGAGAAGTGGAAGACCAAATTGTGGGTGGAAGGATGGAGTGAAAAAGCTTTTGAGCGATCGGGGCCTGAACATGCAGTAGGGTGAAAGGAGTGAATTGGAACGATGTGGTATACCGGGGTCGACGTGCTGTCAGTGGATTGAAGCAGGGCATGTGAAGCATCTGGGGTAAACCATGGAATGTTCGTGGGGCCTGGATGTGGAAAGGGAGCTGTGGTTTCGGTGCATTACACATGACAGCTAGAGACTGAGTGTGAATGAATGTGGCCTTTGTTGTCTTTTCCTAACGCTACCTCGCGGGGGGGGGGGGGGGGGTGCTATTTTCATGTGTGACGGGAATGGATGAAGGCAGCAAGTATGAATATGTGCATGTGTATATATGGGTATGTCTGTGTATGTATATGTATGTATAAGTTGAAATATATAGGTATGTATATGTGCGTGTGCGGACGGGTATGTATATACATGTGTATGTAGGTGGGTTTGACCATTCATTCGTCCGTTTCCTTGCGCTACCTCGCTAACGCTGGAATGGCGATTATGTGTATGTGTGTGTGTGTATATATATATATATATATATATATATATATATATATATATATATATATATATATATATTCATTTATTTATTTATTTTGCTTTGTCGCTGTCTCCCGCGTTTGCGAGGTAGCGCAAGGAAACAGACGAAAGAAATGGCCCAACCCACCCCCATACACATGTATATACATACACGTCCACACACGCAAATATACATACCTATACATCTCAATGTACACATATATATACACACACAGACACATACATATATACCCATGCACACAGTTCACACTGTCTGCCTTTATTCATTCCCATCGCCACCTCGCCACACATGGAATACCATCCCCCTCCCCCCTCATGTGTGCGAGGTAGCGTTAGGAAAAGACAACAAAGGCCCCATTCGTTCACACTCAGTCTCTAGCTGTCATGCAATAATGCCCGAAACCACAGCTCCCTTTCCACATCCAGGCCCCACACAACTTTCCATGGTTTACCCCAGACGCTTCACATGCCCTGATTCAATCCACTGACAGCACGTCGACCCCGGTATACCACATCGATCCAATTCACTCTATTCCTTGCCCGCCTTTCACCCTCCTGCATGTTCAGGCCCCGATCACTCAAAATCTTTTTCACTCCATCTTTCCACCTCCAATTTGGTCTCCCACTTCTCCTTGTTCCCTCCACCTCCGACACATATATCCTCTTGGTCAATCTTTCCTCACTCATTCTCTCCATGTGCCCAAACCATTTCAAAACACCCTCTTCTGCTCTCTCAACCACGCTCTTTTTATTTCCACACATCTCTCTTACACTTACGTTACTTACTCGATCAAACCACCTCACACCACACATTGTCCTCAAACATCTCATTTCCCGCACATCCACCCTCCTGCGCACAACTCTATCCATAGCCCACGCCTCGCAGCCATACAACATTGTTGGAACCACTATTCCTTCAAACATACCCATTTTTGCTTTCCGAGATAATGTTCTCGACTTCCACACATTCTTCAAGGCTCCCAGGATTTTCGCCCCCCCTCCCCCACCCTATGATCCACTTCCGCTTCCATGGTTCCATCCGCTGCCAGATCCACTTCCAGATATCTAAAACACTTTACTTCCTCCAGTTTTTCTCCATTCAAACTTACCTCCCAATTGACCTGACCCTCAACCCTACTGTACCTAATAACCTTGCTCTTATTCACATTTACTCTTAACTTTCTTCTTTCACACACTTTACCAAAATCAGTCACCAGCTTCTGCAGTTTCTCACATGAATCAGCCACCAGCGCTGTATCATCAGCGAACAACAACTGACTCACTTCCCAAGCTCTCTCATCCACAACAGACTTCATACTTGCCCCTCTTTCCAAAACTCTTGCATTTACCTCCCTAACAACCCCATCCATAAACAAATTAAACAACCATGGAGACATCACACACCCCTGCCGCAAACCTACATTCACTGAGAACCAACCACAACCATGAAAGATTCAGCGGAACCACAACCATGAAAGCTGGAGCGGAACCACAACCATGAAAGCTGGAGCGGAACCACAACCATGAAAGCTGGAGCGGAACCACAACCATGAAAGCTGGAGCGGAATCACAACCATGAAAGCTGGAGCGGAACCACAACCATGAAAGCTGGAGCGGAACCACAACTATTAAAGCTGTAGCGGAACCACAACCATGAAAGCTGGAGCGGAACCACAACCATGAAAGCTGGAGCGGATCCACAACCATGAAAGGTGGAGCGGAACCACAACCATGAAAGCTGGAGCGGAACCACAACCATGAAAGCTGGAGCGGAACCACAACCATGAAAGCTTGAGCGGAACCACAACCATGAAAGCTGGAGCGGAACCACAACCATGAAAGGTGGAGCGGAACCACAACCATGAAAGCTGGAGCGGAACCACAACCATGAAAGCTGGAGTGGAACCACAACCATGAAAGCTTGAGCGGAACCACAACCATGAAAGCTGGAGCGGAACCGCAACCATGAAAGATGGAGCGGAACCACAACCATGAAAGCTGGAGCGGACCCACAACCCTGAAAGCTGGAGCTGTACCACAACCATGAAAGCTGGAGCGGAACCACAACCATGAAAGATGGAGCGGAACCACAACCATGAAAGGTGGAGCGGAACCACAACCATGAAAGCTGGAGCGGAACCACAACCCTGAAAGCTGGAGCGGATCCACAACCATGAAAGCTTGAGCGGAACCACAACCATGAAAGGTGGAGCGGAACCACAACCATGAAAGCTGGAGCGGAACCACAACCATGAAAGGTGGAGCGGAACCACAACCATAAAAGCTGGAGCGGAACCACAACCATGAAAGCTGGAGCGGAACCACAACCATGAAAGCTGGAGTGGAACCACAACTATAAAAGCTGG